>NW_019525122.1:797709-909127 GCF_002814215.2 Seriola lalandi dorsalis
TGACGGCAGCCGTTTGATCTTTAATCTGCTTCCCTTTAATAAGGTGCGAGTCCAGGAGGACCGGGCAACCCTGCGACCCTCAAATCATCCAGGAAACGAGGAATTACACGTTCTTCCTCTGTTTTTATCTCTCTCTTTAACTAACTCTCTAAGTGTTTGCTTGTTCTTTTAGGCCTAGACTGTTTTGTTATTCTTTATTTTTTTAAATAATAATAATAATAATAACATTAAAGAGAAACGTCTTTTCCTTCGACTTGTTTAGCAGCAGAATGCCCTAAGCCATCTTAAAATAATTTATAGACATACTAAACCTTAAAATATCATGGAAGTGTAAGAGAAAATTTAGCTCAAATAAAATCAAATGGACAATTCAAAAAGCTTTCATCGATTTGATTGGCGGGAAGAGCTTTCATTGAGTTGCCTAGGTCTAGTCTATAAAGTGAGCTGTATGAGAATACCAAGGCCTATAAATTTGGAGGCCTCCCACAAACTGCGATAAAGACACAGGTTACCCCTCTGAGGGAATAACCCGTCTGTTTTTCCAGTTTCTCAGAAAGGGAGAGGATGGAAACAAGTGTTTGCCTGCTCCACGGCGTTTCTTTCTTCCCCTTTCATTTCCTCAGGTTTTAGTTTTTATTTACAGTGGGATTATACTGATCTGCTTCCCTCACCTCTAGCTGTCACTCAGCATACCAAACATCAGCCCACACCTTGGCGCGCATCACTACTGTTACTGTTGTCTATTTGTCCTGGATGATACATAAATAAAAATAATAATTAAAAAAAAAAAAAGGTCTTGCTCTCTCTCCTTGCCGTTTCTCGGCCTCTCGGTTAAATTCTCCATTAACCACTCTAAAACCCTCATATCGTAAATGTGTGAGGCTTGTGTGTTTCATCACCGCCCAGGTAGTATCGAAATAAGAATGGATAAAGTGACCTGATTACGTGGGTTGACAGTATCCTCAAGGCTGGATCAGCAACTGGCCAAGAGAGGGGGCAGAACTCCAGGGCCCCAGGAGCTTCCCACTCACTGTGCGTTAACTGCTTTGTGCAAAATCTAACTAATTCCCTCTGGAATATGCACCACTAAAGCATAACTTTAACAGACATGATAAGGGTTTTTAAATATGTCCAGTTTTATCTTGAAGCCCCGTCTTCAAGTGATTCAACATGAGCTATTTTTAAGACATTTGTCCAGTTTAGTTTTTAGCCTATATGTTGCATTTTCTTAAATTAATTAGTTTAATCAAATTACCATGAATCAAATCTAGATCCAAGAAAAACGATACTCACTATGTGCACAAATGTCTCATATCCCACAACAGTTTCCCTCTCTATCAATCCATCTGACCACAAGTATCCTGTTTTATTTGATCCAGGTACTTTTTACAGTCACATTAAGTCTACTTTGTTTCAAAAGCTAAATACTATGTATACTGTGACTTAGTAAATAGTATAAGTAATCCATTTGCACTCTTATTATTAACTACTAGAGATAGGCAACCTCTGTCTCACACTGTATTCAGTAGTGTTATATGTTAAAAATCTGATACGAATAGAATAGAATAGAATAGAATAGAACAGAATAGAATAGGCCTTTTTGATTAGATACGCTGTGTGCCACCTAGTGGTGGTGAGTGGTTACTGCCGTCTGCTCTGCCCCGCGCAGACTCAGAAACAACTTTCTTTTTTTCAAACAGAAGTTTCCCTGAGTGATTCGATATTTAAAGTACTTTATAAACAGCTGCATTTAAACACTACAGCGCGAGTTTTTTTCCATTTAAGTCTTTAATGTTTTTAAAAAAAACCGGAAGTAAATACAAAACTCCCCTGACTCTTTCCTGTGACGTAGTGCTAGCTCCCGATGCTACACGCGGGAAACAGGCGAAGCTGCATCACATTCACAGTAAGACATGAAGTTTTCAAATCATATTTATCTCTTATTTAGAAACTGCTGTTGATATATTTATAAATAACTAGTAAGTGTATGTCGCCTACATGATTAATTTGCAGCTATTTCGTTTGCTACATTAACTCGTAACATCACTTCAGTTCTTTACACCGGCCTAGCTCTGTGGGAGCGTTCGTTTTGAAGTAGACTGCGTCTCTGTGCGGCGGTGCTTCAGCGCGCACCATCCTCTACTGTATTAACTTGAGGACTCACTGCACAGTCGTGCAATAAAAGGAACACACCCCGTGCAGGTCAAGTTAGCCTAGCTATTGTTGGTGGCGCAGAATAGGTATTAACAGACACAGTTTCTGCTCATTTAAAAGTGAGACCTAATGGTAAGCGTTTATGTTATAAGAAAATAATAGTAGTAGTGTTCGTAAAACGTCGTTATGTGAGCTTTAAACTGTCAATAACGGTAACTGTTAGCTAGCTCTCAACTCTACTCGGTGAACTGTAAGAGCGCGGTCAGAAATGTGAATATCACGAATAACAAAACAAATTTAGTACTGGTTTTAATTCTTAGAGAGTCATAGGACGGCAGGTTTCTCTTTACTTCAGCAGTGTCACTCAGTGTCTGGCTGCGTTACTTCGTCTGACCATGATATTTTCATCAGGACTAAGATATCTCCTGGGGGTGTAATTGGGAGCTGAAACTAACAGAATTGATTCTTGATTCAATAAGATAATAGGGGTCACGTTATTTTGACTCTAACTCCAGTGCCCTGTGTTTCAAAACACTTACTCCTGTCTATGCCCCTGAGGTGCAAATGAAACATAACTGACAGTTAAATTAGCTGGTCCTGATGAGGATCAGACTAACGGAAAGTTAAAAAAAAATAAGTCAGGTGCTCCACTGTGTCATTGATAACGTTTTCTCTCCAGCAGTGGAAATTTCATGCCCCCAACTGAATATACCATGTAAAAAGTCAATGAAGAGTGTGTGAAGCTTAATAAAAGCCCTTAGGATGATTGGGTCCATCTAATGTCTTTTCTTTTGTCTGTCTATAGAGCGTCCGTCATTGCCTGTAGCTGAGATGGGAGACACATTGGAGTTCAACGAGATTTATCAGGAGGTGAAAGGCTCCTGGGTCAGTATCCTTATCATCCACCTGTGCTCTCTAAAATGATGTATAGTGAGGAATCCTATTGAAAAGCAATTGAGAATACTACCAGTACTCAGGTTGATATCCACTTTAAAAGGTGGGGGTAGGCGATACATCAAAATTTGGTTTTGATCCGATTACAAGTAATATCAGGACCAGGATCACTGATATCGATACCTTTTGCATTTATTCAGTCTCAAACAAAATGTTATGGTTCAAAAATATATCGATGCCCAGTATTAAATTAAGAATTTAGATTAAGAATAACAGGGTTGAGTTAATGGAAGTATGGTTCTACAGGCACCTCTATGTTGAACCTAAAAGTTACTTGTCGCAAAATTAGTTTTGTATTGGAATTTGTGATGAGGAAAATCATTATTGTTAAGAATTTATATCTATGGCAGCAACCAACACTTATTTAGATTATTATCAAATAATCTGCAGATTACTTTCTTAAGTAATTTTTTGATCTATACAATATCAGAAAAAGATACATTCTTCCAGAGACTGACTTCACATTGCTTGAATAGTTTATTATCATAGAAGACTAAAAATCTTATATTAATAATAATATAATATTTGAGAAGTTGGAACCAAGTGGATTTTTGGTATTTTTGCTTAAAAATACCTACCTAAACAATTAACCATGAAAATCAGTTTTTGCCAGGTGACTTATTGATTAGTTTACTTTTCTTTTCAGCTTTACAATAAGCAAACTCGGAGCTTTAAGCCCCAACATTTTTTAACTAAAGTCTTGTGTCTTGTCTCTTCCCTCTGCTGCTGCAGAATGACGGGCGGCTGCGTTTCAGCAAGCAAAATGTGGTTTATAAAAGCAGCAAGACGGGGAAGGTGGACAGCATCCCAGCTGGTGAACTCAACTTGGCCCAGTGGAGACGAGTGTGTCTAGGTCACGGTATCAAACTGGGTACTAGCACAGGACACATCTACAAATATGACGGCTTCAGGGACACGGTTAGTGTTCTGGTCACACAAAATTAAGACTAGCGGGCTCTGTAAATTTTGTTAATTTGTGTGTGTGCGATAAAGAAGGAGTTATAGTGGAATATTACAGACGGACACACCACTGGTTTGTTCAGCTTCATATTTATGACAAAGGATTTAACACAAGCAAGGGCACCGCTGAGAAACAGCCTCTATCCCACATCTGACATTTTTACAGAAAAACACTACCATCTTGCACAAAGGCCACCACTTAAGTGTGTGTGCGTGTGTGGGTTGCTATCAAAAGTATGTGAATGAGTCGGCTCTTCTCCCCAAAGCTCCTAATGGGATTAATGAGGGAAACCAGCACAAGCATGTGTGTTCCATAAACAGTGTAATCATTGGCTCATGTGAGTCAGTGTTTATATCAATCCACTGAAACAATTTGGCTCAGAAGACAGACAAGAAAAAAAATTGTGGCCGTGTTTGTTTTTTATCACCCTATTTCTTTCCTCCCCTTTCCCCCGCTGCTCTTAGTGTATAGGGAATGTCAGCACGCAAATGAAATAGTGGTATAGAGGAGCGGGTATAACCTGTAGTCTGTGGCTGTGAGCAGCAGTGTCTCATGGGGTTAATCAGCAAAAAAATTTTGGAGATGGATCCTCTCGTCTTGGAGCAGAGGCTGTGATGTCATTGTTTATTATCCTACAGCCAGTGTCAGTAATCTGGAGTTGGCTGGACATTTAGCCGCTGGCGAGCTGAGTAGAGGCTTTGATTTATCTGTCCTTCTGCACTGTCCCTGAGCAAGGTGCTAAATCTCTGCCAGAGGGGCTGACTGTTATGTAATTGTCTTCTGGTCATGTCACTTTCACATGTAATTTATAATTGGCCCAATACGTCATAATTTAGGTTACGATTGCTACGTTTCAATGTAATTCAATGTACTCAACTGTCTGTTTTGGTTGCATTTTTGCTAATAGGGCTGGATATCGAAAACTAAAATGCTTCCCAAGCACTTAGATACCGTATCCTGTGGTTCTGGCTTCCAGATATATTTGCTCTATTTTATATAATTGAAGATTGACTTTCTTTGTGTTTTAGACTGTTGTTTGGATAAAAGGAGACATCAACATGGGCTTTAGAAAAGTATAACGGGTGTTTTTCACTGTTTTCTGACACTTAATTGAACAAATAATCAATTAATTGAGAAAATAATTGTTAGTTGCTGTTCTGTTAGGTTGAATAGTCAGGTATTTTTTGGGTACCAGATAAAATGTATATAGAAAGATGTCTGGACAGATTTAGTCTTGTTTGCTTATTTACAGTTGTTGACAGTTCAGTCCAATTTAAAGCGTGAATTAGCCAGTTTTAGATGGTAATTTATTTAGGTTTTTAATAAAGTGTTTGTACAGCGGATCATTTTTATGTTTAATATTTGAGTTTTACTTTTGTTCTATGCAGAAAATTGTGTTAGTAGAAAAATGTGCTCATATTCTTCAAAATAAGGAAACAAAATAGAGTATTGAACCTGATGAGTGTGCGTTTTATCTAATTAGTGGATGAAAGTTGGGAGAGCAAGGTTGAAAAAAATTTAATAAAAACAGACGAGCGGTGGTCATGTTGGGTAAGAGTGTGTTTGTGTGTGTCTGTGGTGGGTAGTGTGTGTGTGTGTGTGTGTGTGTGTGTGTGTGTGTGTGTGTGCGCGGGGGGGGGGGTTGAAATGTGCTGAGCAACAACAAATCTGCCAAAACTATAATGAGAGGTAGAGAAACACACAACAGCAGGTCTGATGAGGACACAGTGAATACACACATATACACACTCACACACACTCACACTCTTACACATCAACACCAATAGGCCACGTCTGCACACACTCTGATTTTATGCATTTGCACAGCTGCTCACACATGTTCTCCTGTCTAAATAATGCCTTAATCCTGGCTAACAAACACACTGATAAACTTGCCCTCTCTCTCTCTCTCTCACACACACACACACACACACTAACACACACACTCTGACTCTGGGCTCTAATTGGCTATAATAACCTTATGGACAGGCAGATATCCAGGTGCGTAAACTCTGTTTCCCACAGAGTCTCATTCTCTACCCTGCACACACACTCTCACACCACAATCATTTCCACATGTGTGTGCACTACCAGGACAGTGTCTGTTTGTGTGTGATTGACCATGTGTTTGTCACTGTGTGTGAGTGTGAGTCCTTTCCAGTTGTAAGTGAGCCTGCAGGATAAATAAACAGGCTGATTGTCAGGGCTGGTGTGGAGGGGAGGAGGACAGAGAGGGCGGATGGATTACATTCACCTCCAGTGTTCCCAAGAGGCCTGAGCAGTGGGCGCGGTTATAATTGCGTTGTGATTAATTAGCCCACTTCCCCTCACCCTTTTTGGAGAGTGCTTTGCTAAGCTTTGACCCATGCAGTGCCAGTGCATTTACTGCCTAACTAACTTTGAGCCTTTTCTCTTTTTGATTTTTTTTCTTGTCATCATTTCTCACCTGTCAACCGCCACCAGGACTTCGAAAGGATCTCTGAGTTTTTCAAGGCTAACTACAAGGTGGAGCTAACAGAGAAGGACATGTGTGTGAAGGGCTGGAACTGGGGAACAGCCAAGTTCTCGGGTAAAAATACACACAGCAACAACTAATATGTCCTCACTGGTTGCCCACTGTGAAATTAACATCAGCACAGGGTCGCTGCAGTTATGTATGTCGTGTACATAAAATGACAAGTAGGCTGAGAATCGGGGTCAAGGTATCAAGATCAGTTTGTTCACAATGATTTCATTTTTATCAACCGAAATGCCTTATAAAGTACAGATCTCTAAGTAGTTTCTTAAGTGCTAAGAAGTGATAATTAGAGGGAAGGAATACTGTAAATACATTTTAAAAGATGACACCCCCCCCCCTTTCCTCACTCATTACAGGGCCACTGTTATCATTTGATATAAACGACAATACAGCATTCGAGGTTCCGCTATCCAACGTCTCCCAGTGTGCCACAGGGAAGAATGAAGTTACTCTGGAGTTTCACCAGAATGACGACACAGAGGTGTCCCTCATGGAGGTCAGATTCTACGTCCCACCTAGCCAGGCTGATGAACGACAAGACCCTGTCGAGGTGAGGAAGGATGTGCAACTTCCTTGTCTACTTCTAGTTCTTTCTCTATAAAGTTTAACTGTATGTTTATAGTAGTGCTGAACGTGTCTGTTTTCCTATAGGCGTTTGCCCAGAATGTCTTGTCTAAGGCTGACGTGATCCAGGCCACAGGAGACGCAGTGTGTATCTTCAAAGAGCTGCAGTGTCTTACACCCAGAGGAAGGTAGAGGATGAAGACCAAACACAGTCACTCAAGATTTTCTCATTTGTTATTACGTAAATTGAAAACTAACCCAGAAATTACATAACATCTAACCAAGGTGGATTTATTTATATAAAGCTCTGTGCACTTTCAAAAATTGCTCACTGGTTGTTAGATGTCTGAATAGGACAGTGTTAGTGTTAGGTGCCCTCAGCTACAGTACCATTGTTTACACCATTCACCTTAATTAAAAATTCAGCCGGACTGTTCTCTTATTTCTCTTTTTTCTTCTTTCAGATATGACATTCGTATCTACCCGACGTTCCTTCACCTCCATGGTAAGACCTTTGACTACAAGATTCCCTACACCACTGTCCTCCGTCTTTTCCTGCTGCCACACAAGGACCAGAGGCAGATGTTCTTTGTGGTATGTACCCTTTTTTTATTCATGTGAAAAATTAGGTGAAGTTTAACCCCCAAATGAACTCAAGGTTTTTTTCTCTTTTAATCTTCTACCTATATTTTCTCACCCTTTTCTTGTGTTTTGTTGTCTTTATAGATCAGTCTGGATCCTCCCATCAAGCAGGGTCAGACACGTTATCACTTTCTGATTCTGCTCTTCTCCAAGGAAGAGGACATCAACCTCACCCTCAACATGAGCGAGTGAGTATGTGACAGTAAAGAGTCAAGTCTAATATGAGCTATAGATGGGATGGAGAGTTTGTATGAAAGTCTGTTACATTAGTAATGCAAGCCTGCACTTATGCAAACACAACTTCATGATAACCCAGGCTGTTCAATGCAGACCTTTGCCAAGCATGTATCCACCAGGGGGAAGCAAAGCTCTGGAGGAGTACATTTCATGTGTTGTTGCACAAGAAAGTCCTTTGCTTTTATTGCTTAAAAATACCAGAAAACTAGAGAGTAAACCTGCCCTTTCTTCTGTGTCCAAAAGGGAGGATGTGGAGCGTCGTTTTGAGGGCAAACTCAGTAAGAACATGTCGGGATCGCTGTATGAGATGGTCAGCAGGGTGATGAAGGCACTGGTCAACCGCAAAATCACTGTACCCGGAAACTTCCAGGGGTAGGCACCTCATTTAAAATATATTTGTATTTAAGTAAATTAAGTAAATGCAGTTATACATGCTTAATTTCGTCTACAGTCACTCTGGTGCTCAGTGCATCACCTGCTCCTACAAGGCATCCTCAGGCCTCCTCTACCCACTGGAGAGAGGCTTCATCTACGTCCACAAGCCGCCGGTCCACCTGCGTTTTGAGGAGATTTCCTGTGTCAACTTTGCCCGAGGCACCACCACAACACGTTCTTTCGACTTTGAGATTGAGACCAAGCAGGGAAACCAGTACACCTTCAGCAGCATTGAGAGGTGAGGACACTAACTCAGGAATATCTCAGTCCAGAATATTAAAATATTATCATGATAAAATCATGCTGTAATTTATTTATACAAACATTTAAAACGTAAGCAAGCATGAGAACAGAAATGACATGTACTGACATATTTGAAAATACTTAAAGTGGCATTCATTGCTGTTGAGATAAATGTGACAGATCATTGTGATGTAGATTGTAGATCATTTCATCCAACCCTGAATTCATCCATGAATTTCAGACAAAATAACCCTGGTCTTCTTTCCTTTAGAGAAGAGTACGGCAAACTGTTTGACTTCGTTAACGCCAAGAAGCTCAACATAAAGAACAGAGGGTTCAAAGAGGTAACACTTTTGTCATTTAAACATTTCTGAGTTTGTAAGCAAAGATATCGCACCAATTTGTCCGATTTATTCCATCCCAGATATTGATGCTTGTTGCCCTTCTCTTATGTGTCTGTCCTTGTACCCCTGTAGAAGAAGGTGGGTATGGTCACGGGCGTCACCAGTGGATTAGGCACTTGATTTATCGGTGTGGAGTGATTTCTGCTTGCATGGCGTGCTGCTGATGTGTCTATGTTACTGAGAGTTGTGTCCAATGATCTTAATTTGGTTTGACGTTACCAATATGATTAGTGGTGAACTTGATAAATCTTGAGTGATTTATGACTAATCATGGGAAATGGGTGTGAAGGAGTGTGTGATTGATAACTCAGTGAGTGTGTGCGTGCGTGCGTGCGTGTATGCGTGTGTGTGTGTGTGTGTGTGTGTGTGTGTGTGTGTGCGCGTGCTTGTTCATTTGCATCGTGCTGACTAATGTGTGGTCCGGGGGCTTTATGGTGTGCTTTAACACTCGACACAGCTGTCAGCATGACTGCTGCCTAACATGGGCAGTGCTGATGCATTACCCATAATGCTGTCTGTTGACATATACAAGTCCCTGGTCTGTCTGACAACACAGCCGAAGCACCAACTCAGTTTTACTGTTAATAAGGCCATCTGTTGCCATGGTGACAGGGTTAGCAGAGCAGGTCAATGAAAATGAATGGGGCTGTTTTCTATTTCCTGTTGGTGTTTTAATAAGAGCCGCGCTGACTTGTCGTCTGTCCTTCCCCTGGCAGACACAGACACAGATACTGATGCATGGAGAAGGGAAGGAGAAGAAAATAGTTTGCTTTTGTCTTTTGGTCTGACTTTACAACACAGTCTGCCTCAACACGTTCCTTAGTAGTTCACCAATGGTAATTTGCTAAAGAGGAAGATGTTACACCGAACTGGTTAAAAATGAGGACAAAGACTGTTTGCAGGATTGCCCACTGAAGCTTGAAAGTTGAAATTCAACTCCAATTCAACAAGAATTGTCTCAAACTGACTTGACCACCCAACATAGTGTGGTTTATGAGTTTTGACCATTTCAGTCAGGCCAGAAATGCAGAATCCAGAAATTTACACAAAAAAACCTACAATTAGAGGAAAGTCATAAACAAACAATGATATTCGGTATAGCAGTAATGTGTTTTTTTCTTCTTTCCTATGCTTAATAAGGTAGCGCACCCCCACCCCCCACCCCCCCCTCAGATTTAACCTGAGAACCTATGTGGGGGTCTCAACACTGAGGTTGAAGCAGAAAATTAATCAACTACAATTTTGATAATCGATTAATCGTTTCAGTCCTTTTTTAAGCCAAAATGCCAAATTTGCTTTGTATCCAGCTTCTCCATTGTGAGGAAATTTGCTGATTTTGCTGCTTGGTATTACTTTAAATTAAATATCTTGGGGTTTTAAATTGTTATTTGGACAAAACATGCAATTTGAAAATGTGCCTTTGGCTCTATGAGTTCTGATTGGCATTTTCTTCCCTATTTTCTGACATTTTACAAACTAAACGATTAATTGATAATGAAATAATGGTTAATTGCAGCCCTGAGTTGATTACTTTTTTATTTCTTCAGATGAGCTTTGCCTTCAGTTGTCGTAGCTCAAGGAACACTCCTCTGTGGGTAGTGGTTTTTTTTTTTTTTTTGACTGTGCATTTTCTTTCAGGGCATGAAGGGTAAAATTGACGAGTATAGCGACTCCGACGATGACCAGCACGATGCCTACCTGGAGAGGATGAAAGCTGAGGGCAAGATCAGGGAGGAGGGCAACGACAGTGACGAATCAGATGGTGGAAGCGGTGAGTAACTGTCTCACTATGACGGATGTAAGCAATACATGTTGACTTCAAATGAGTAGGTTTGACTGTGTGCTTCTCTGTCCTATTCACTCTCTAGATGAATCGTTTAACCCGGGAGAAGAAGATGATGACATTGCAGAAGAGTAAGTGGCTTATTATTAAAATAGCTTTCAACATGGCTTCTTTCACCCAGCTGAACGTTACCCATTTCCCTTTTTTGTGTCTCTGTCACCTTCAAACAGGTACGACAGCAATGCCTCAGCAAGCGACAGCAGTGAAGAAGGGGATGAAAGTGAAGATGAGAGTGCAAAGAAAAAGAAGGCCAAGAAAGTCAGTGTGGTGAAGGAGAAAAAAGAAAGGAAACCACGCAAAGAGGTGAGAGAGCACTTGGGACAAGTATAAAACATGAGAGTGATATTACCATGTAAAGGTTGAAAGAAGACAAGATTCAGGATGCAAGTTTTCTATTTTTCCCAGAAGGATGCCCTATTATTGCAAACAGATGTATATTGTATATAAACCTGTGTAACAACACATGTTCAACTGCTGATTTCCTTCCCTTCCCTTCTTCAATCTGAGTAGAAGAAGCAGAAAGATACCGGCGGTCCAAAGAGGCCGATGAGTGCCTACATGCTGTGGCTGAACTCCAGCCGTGAGCGAATCAAGTCAGAGAATCCAGGCATCTCCATCACAGAGATCTCCAAGAAGGCCGGAGAGATGTGGAGACAATTGGGCAAAGACGAGAAGGAGGTGAGGCATGAGAACAAGGAAGAATAAGTGTGAGAGGAAGAAGCGTGTTATTCGTTTCTTCTCACACCAGATATTAAGCTTTAAGGACAGTTGTAATTTTACATTTACATTTTAGGCGTTGAGCTTCAGTCAGAGTGACTCCCAGTGAGCGCAGCAGTACAGCACCATTGTGTCACTGTGATTGTAGAATGATACAAAAGCAAAGAATGCAATTTGTAGATAGATTTAGGTTTTTATTTTTACATATTTTTATGTAATATAAAATGGAAAACAAATCCATTTAAATTGATTTGTGTATTAAAAGTCATCAGCACTAAGGTTTGCTTGCAGAATAGTTTTGTCCTCATTCACTGCTGTCTTTTGCTGTGTGATTTTGATTTCCGAGTGTGTCATGGTGTTTTGGGGGTTTCTTTGGAGTTTACATTTTAAGATGATCCTTGATGAACCTTAGTTTTTTGGAAACTCTGAGTATCATGTAATAGGCTAAATGTTAAATCAGGAAATATAAATGCAGCAGAAGTAATGTGTAAAGGGCATCTAGGTGAAGGTAATTTGCCACCCCCACCCTGGTAGGGCTTTTGGATCTAGCTGAAATCACCTGTTGTATTTGTCTAGTTGCCCAGGCAAACACCTGCTAACATTTATTAAATCTGCTCATGACGGACAACATACTTAAGAATGTCATTTGTCAGAAGAGAGCCTACACTTTTCTTGTAGGGGTGGCTGTGGCTCTGGAGGTAAAGCGGGTTGTCCACTAATTAGAAGGTCGGTGGTTCGATCCCCAGCTCCTCCGGGCCGCATGTCTGAGTATCCTTGGGCATGATACTGAGCCCTGATGGCTGTTCCATCAGTGTATGACTGTGCCTATGAATGTGTGTGAATGGGTAAACGTGGCAAGTATTGTCAAGCACTTTGAGTGGTCAATAAGACTAGAAAAGTGAAACTATGTAAGTGCAAGTCCATTTACCATTGTAACATTTAGTTTTAGTAAGCAATGAAAGAATGATGACAGCAAACAGTTTTAATGTGCAGCTTCCTTGAGATGGCAGATGTGATAGTTCCACCATATCAGTGCCTTATTGAACTTGTGGGCACCAGTCCTTGAACAAATCCAGACAAACAAGTGATGTGTGCAGTCTTTATTTCATCTTTCCCACTCATTTTTCTCCCCCACTTTCCTGCTTCTCTTTCATTTAGGAATGGGAAACAAAGGCAGGAGAGGCCAAGAGGCAGTACGACAAAGCAAAGAAAGAGTACACAGAGAGCGGTGGTGGATCAACCTCTAAGAAGTAAGAGTCACAACACTCAAAGTCTTTTTTTTCTCTTCTTTTTGTTTTTTTTTTAAAATGTTGTCTCTTAAACACATGTCAAATTTTCACCTGCACTCTATTAGGGAGAGTAAAAAATCTGGAGGTAAAAAGGATGAGAAGAAGAGGAAGTCTGCCGGTGCAGACAAAGACAGGGAGCGAGGAGGAGGCAATGACAGCTTCAAGAGCCGCGAGTTCATTGAGACCAGTGAGGATTCATCAGACTCTGACCACAAGAGCAAGTCCAAGAGGAAGAAGGTAAATCCAGAAATGATGGACGATGTTATCTGACAGACTACAGCAGGATTTATTATCATATAATTATCATTCAGCAGCTGTAGTCAGTGATGCAGGAGACATGCCAACGAATGACAAATAGTGATTTGTGCCCACTTTAAATAGCACTGTGTTTGATCTTAAAGCACGACCACTGAAAATTCTTAGATTTGTTTGACTAGCAGGTGTCCAATAATTTTTTGTAACTGGACAGGTAAACCGACACCTATGATCACATGTCCATTAAACTGCTCCGTTATTAAACTCTAGGTAAGGACAACAACATTTACACTTCACCAAAAAGATTGAAAGCTTGGACATTTTTACATTAACATCTGCTCTGTGACAACCACACAAATTCAATATCAATCATTTTTGATATTTGCGTGAATCCAGATGTTACAGAAAAAATGGTTAAAGGTGGAAAGAGATGAGAAATAATGTTGAAGAATGGCATTTAAACTGCAGCCTGTGAGTCTTGAGTGACAGCTGCAGGGAAAAGAAAAGAGGAAATGTGACCAAAGCCAAGTCTTGTAAGAATGAGAAAAGGAAAGAAAGATGGCAAACAGCTAACGTGTATGTGAGACAGAGTCACAGAATCTAGCTGTATTCTCTGTGCTGGCGACATCTGTGGCCGGACGCATTATGTTTTTGGCTCGTACGTCGCATGGCCATCCGTCCGTCCCATTCTCATGAACATGATATCTCAGGAGCACCTAGAGGGAATTTCTTCTGTTAGGACAGAGCAAAGATCAAGAGTGCGTCCTGCCTGAGCTCCCTCAATACAGAATACACAAGGTGAGAAAAAGAAAGATAGAAGAGACAAATGACTATTGAAAGACACTTGCTTAGAGGCTTTAAAATGAGCTCAATAGGAAATTCACTTAGAGCAACATCAATGATTATGACCTTTAAACTCTATCAGAGGCCTACTGACCTCATTGCTGGACAACCAAGCCAGAGAAACAATTACTATAAATTTTAATGTCAAACCAGAACCAGAGAGCATGGTCCACTTTTTGAGGTAAAGCAAAGAGACAGTGAGGCAGAGCCCAAACCACACCACTCCTGAGCTCACTGGAGGCAAGTTCACTTCAATACAACCTTGCATGTTCATAGAGCCGAACAAACAGCACAGGAAGAAGACTAATAGGAACGGGACTTACTTTGACTGTGTCCTAGGGCCCTAGGTTGTGCCCAGATGCACACTTATGTTAGATTTTTGAAACCTTCAGAACCAGTTAACACTTCAAATTTGGCACAAATATGAACTGGGGACATTTTGGGGGTCAAAGGTCAAATTCACTGTTACATCATATTGTCCTGCAAACACTGTAAACACTTCAGGCTATTATTCAGCACTGTAACTCAGAAACAGAAGTGAAGACTGTGACCATGTTTCAATTTGGTCAGATACTGAACCGGTGCAACTGATCTTGGGTGCCCACCTTAAAACCACGTTTTAGAGGTTGTAGCTTCTTTGCAGCGATGTTGCAGATGTTGCCTAACAAAGCAAAAGGCAAGAATTAGAGGTACAGGAAACATTGAGTTTTGAAGGTTGTGAAATGTTGTTTATAGATAAAACTGTCTTGCCTTTTGTGACATTTGAAATCAAGAGTATGTAAGTAAATTAATGTTGAATGATTTCCCCATTCCTACTGAAACTATTTGATCAGACTGTAATGTAAGCCTTCAATAAGATTTTAGTATCACTCACATCCTCATGTTCATTTTCACTTATCTCAGATTAAGAAAGGAACAATATTTATCATGTTGATGCACTAATATTTATTAACTAACTCCTCTCTTGATGTTTTCTTGAACCAGGAATCGGATGATGAGGAGGAAGAGGCTGTGTCCACACCCGCTAGCTCAGAGGAAGACTCTGACTAAACATACACACTCTTACCCAGCGTACACACAAACCAAGGACCAAGCATTTATACTCTTCATGGTGACATCACATAAACAGACTGACAGACAAATCAACAGACTTGAGTTGTTGTTTGTTTTTTTTTTTCCTCTACATGTTTTGCTTTGAGGATACAAACTCATCTTCTCTGAAAGCTTGTTTGATATTTGAGCTGGTTTTCATACTGATGGCTCTATTAAATGGTGATATACTGGTGCGCCATCTCACCCATGGAGATGGCTGTTGTAGATTTATAGCACTGGGGAGTTTAGGAGTTATTAGTTGATGCAGATAACGCAGAGAGGAGTTGATGCGAAATCATTTTGCTCTTGCAATTATGTGTTTTTTGTTTTTTTTTGTAATGTTTTCCCATGTCATATTTTCAGGCTGAAATAAATAAATGAATGATGATTTTTAATAAATATACTTTGTGGATTTTGTGTACACAACCATTGGCATAATTCTGCTGTGTGATATTAGACACCAGCAGCTTTAAATCCATTCTATTTCTATGGTAGCTACCGATGGGGTTTTTCTTAAAGGGATATTTCGGCTTTTTTGATGTGCAGTTGTGTGATGTAGACTTATATAGTCTGTACATTAGCTGCAGTGGATTCTAATCGGTACGCTCCCAGTTAGGACAGAGTGGCAGAGCGATGTGTTGCTGTGCACAACGGCCAACAGAAAAAAATAGTTTATTAGACACTTTAAAATGTCCACCTAATCACTCCAATCCAATTTTTGTTTTATCCAACATGTACAAGTCCTTGAATTGCTCAGAAGAAGAAAAGAAAGAACTTCATACCTCAACACAGCCCTGTGAGATTGCCATTTTTCCCAGTTGTATCTAGTAAAGCTCATTACTGTTGTCAGTTTTCTTCAAAACTCCCTCTACAAGAATTAATTTATACATTTTACTGTAATCTGTCACCATATTAAAGGGTGTCACTCTCAACTGTAGGAATGGGCATTTCTGTCATAATAGCACTGCAGTTCGGGGAGTTCACCCCTACATTATCTGGTCCATTTAACCAGGCAAGGTGGTTTGGGAGTGTATGTTATCAGGGGGAGTTAGGCGTCACTGGTGAATGTGAGAGAGACAGTGGTTTCAAACAGGTAGCCACAGTGGTTTGTAAAAGGGCTGCTATATTAGGGCCAAAGAGAGTGGTTTTTAAGAGCCAAACACTCCCGGATGTGTGGTTCACTTCCACTTGAGCAGTGTTGGTTTTGACGATAAGGTACTAGTCCTGCACTTCCTGCCGCAGTAACACTGACAGGATTTATTAATGATGACTCCTTATGTTTTTGTCAGTTGACATTTTTAATATCAATTCCTTTTTCATGGAGTCATTTTAATTGATTTCTGCAGAAATCACTTTTTTTTTTTGTGTGTGGTAGTGTCAGCATGTTAAAATGCTTTCATTCTGATGTTCAGCAGGTAAAATGTTCAACATCGGTACAGTACGGTATGGCTGAGGCTCATGGGAATTACATCAGTTCTGCAGGTGTTTGATCGTAAACCAAAGTATTGGACAAATTAAACTGTTGACCTAATTACAAAAAGTCAGGGGATCACCAAAGTGATTGGGACATGAATATTTTATTTCAAGGCAATCTATCCCACAGGTTTTGAAACATTTCATTCAGAATAACAAATATCAACCTCATGGTGGCATCAAAGGAAAGGAAAAGTCAGAGGACCAGAGACATTAGGATTCACTGTCTGTGATCCATAAATGTACAAAATGTTAAACCACTTCTAATAAATGTGAGATATTCTGAAAACTTCGACCCTGACAGTGGTGCTACAGGAAAAGCCAAGGGTTCACCAAGTTCAGTAAGATTCATCCTCTGAGGAACATAAATAGGTGTACAGAGTTTCATTGCAATCTGTCAGACGGTTGTTGTTTATATTTCAGTTTTAGCCAAAGTGGTGGACCCACTGACATTTCCATCCTTAGATCCAAAACTATTGCAAATACAAGTGTGGCTGCGGCAGTACTGACTGAGGGAGAAAGAGTAGGTCCTCTTTCATGTGGTATGTTTATATATGAAGTTGAGTTCATGTGATCTTGGGCCGTTTGTGTGCTGGCATGTCCTACAAGAATTATAATTTTTTGTGTCACATTATCTTAAGCACATTGTGTTTGTCTATACTGATTCAGATGAAGATCAGATCACATTTTATGTAAAATTAACAAAAAAGAAAACACAAAAAAATAAATTCCAAAGGGTTCATTTACTCTTTCTTGCCGCTGTCAGTGTAGCGGTCAGAGAAGGATTGAGTGTGAATGTGTTTACATAGATCCCTTCCTGTGGCATGATGATCACTTTCACAAATGGTTTCCCCTTTCACATAGAAATCCATCTCACAGTCATCCACGACCATGTACCAGTATTCATGCTTGTCTGCATTTGCAATTTGCAGATGTATAGGTTTCACAGTGTCACTGGTCATCATAGGAATGCTGACAAAATGTCTTTGTGATAAACGTCACGTGCAGCCTGAAAGCTTGTGTGTGTCTTTCTATGTCCACAGATCGCATGTGTGTTTATGCGTGTCTTGTTTTGTATTAGGATACCATTAATTCACCACAAACATAATGGACCCACTTAAGAAATGACATAGTCTCTTGGCACATACATCTACACACACACACTGCAATTGCATCATTACATTATCTCTCTGATGTAAGAGGCAATAATGCTGCTGGTGCTCATGAGTGTATTGAGAAGTGATCGTATCATATGTCGCAATTATTGCACAGTTGTCAGTAATGCCACAGTTTGTAATTTATTATAGAGACTCAAGCATCATGTCGGGGGCCCTTAAGTATAGAATCATATTTCTTTTTTCTATACTGTTGATGTACAGAAATGCAACCAAATGATGTTTAATGGAGACATATTGAACATTTGGATTTGTTTGAGTGGTTACTGGTTAAGGCATGACATTCTCAGAAGTCTTCACAGCCGATTACGAGAAAGCGTAAATGTATCTCAGATGACCTTGGTCCTGACTGAAGTTATTCCAGTCAGGGCAGTTTGAAAAATGTTTGGTTTAGTACTCTTACACAAAATACTTCCAAGTGTTTGTAAAACATGAGCCAGAATAAATATGAAAACACAATCAGTTTTAGTCAGAAACATTTTCTCATCCTGAAATGAGAAGTTAATAATGGACGCAACCCAACTGGAGTTTTTACACCAAATTGTATGTACTGTATGTGCCGACCTTCCAGCAGGAGTGAGCTATATGGATAAAATCCTATATCGCAGTATGATTTCTATATCAATATCAATATTTACCTTCTAATAGTCTAAATTTGTTTTGGAAATCAATTGGGAAACTGTTAATGGATAAATAACCACACAGGAAGGTTTTGACTAATACAGCAAATTAAATACCTTACAATATAATATAAATACTTCATCGCATTGATGAAAGAAATCATTAAAAAACCCAATATTGCCATAAAGGAAGAGAAATGTACAGTGATATAATACATAGCATCTTAAAGGGACTTACTGTAAATGGTAAAAATGGTCAAAATCTCTGCATGTAAACAAATTTCTATCGTCTTACATTCATATCGTCCACCCCAGCCTTCTGGTAGAGCAAAAGCTTCACTATAGATTCACTGATCGCAGAGAATTTACCCGTGAGACTAAGAAATCATAGAAATCAGACGTATATATCTTTTTTTTTTTTTAATACAGATGTGCTTTGAAACTGATGGATGAACTGGGCAAATAAAAAATGCCTCTGAAAAAAAGCAAAGATGGATTTTTCTCATGACTGTAACTGATGACAAAAAAAAAACACAACCTAATAATAATAATTATGAACCATTAAACTGCTTAATCATAGATGGAGACTTAGACAGAAAGGACCCAGCTGAAGCAGTAGTATAGCAGTATACTTATTTAGGAAGCATCAGACTTGGAATACGAGATAAAAAAAAATCCTAGCATATTTATAGTCATGTTTGTTACGGAGCACAACCTCAGGTACTTTTATTTTGTAACCTGCTGCTATTAAACAGCTTTAGATCTTGTGTCCTTTATGGGCCTGTAGCAAAATGGGCAGGTTTGGGAGTTAGATTCCTGTTGATTCACTCACTAACACTCAAACATGAATGAAGTGGTGATAGTGTAGCTTGCTTTAGATAAAAGCATCCAATAAGTCTCAAAAATGCACTGAAAGGATGTCTGAAATGTGTCTGGTGCAAATGAAAATGACTGGAGGGGATATTGATCGTTGCCCGAGAACAACTGTGTGAGTGTGCTGGTTGTTTGTGTGTTTGTGTGTTTTCAACACTACTGTACATAACTGGAATAAGCCAAAGATGGAGAGAGAAAAGAGGTGTGGGAGATGGGGATTTGTGGTGAAGGAGGAAGGAGAAAGAGGGAGGGACAGAAGAGACACTTTCACATTTTCCTCGCTCATTTGAATAGAGGAAGGGGAGGTCCTGTTTGTGTCATAAACCAATGAAGCCAAGACAGTGAAGGAGAAGAGAGGAGGACAGTGAGGATTAACTGACAAATATGAAATGAAGCAGATGAACACAGGTCACAACAGGGACTGAATGACAGGAGCAGCGTGAAGATTAGGACCACATTTAGAATCAGGAGTCAGCTTCTTGACATTCAAACAGATTTACCACGACACTCAACAAAAGGCACCTGTTGGTGGTTGGACGGGAGTTGGCATTTTTTTCTCTCTGACTCAGGAAGACCCGAGTTGTCGCCTTTTGACTCGCACTGCCATCAGCCATGGGCTCCTTGATATGGGCCTGCATCACTGACTTCTTCACCTACGAGACCACCAAGTCTGTGGTGGTCAAGAGCTGGTCTGTGGGCATCATCAACCGGATCGTGCAGCTGCTCATCATCACATGTTTTGTCGGGTCAGTAGTGTGTTTGTTGTTTTTTTTCTTGTTATTTTTTATTTGATATCCCCCTCTGAGAAACCTGCCGCAATGCCACAATACTGTGGAGGTGATGGGAATTTTATTGGTGGTGCTTAGAAAAATTAAATCTGACAAATTCAAATTTGCATTTTCAGAAACAATGTCACTGTTACTCCGGTTAATCCACAGAGCACGCTGTCAACAGTTTTAACAGTTTAGTGAAAACTCTTCATTTTGCTTTCCAAATGGCTCGATATCACTTGTGTTCAGTGTTCAAATGTGTCCGCCCCCCCCCCCACCCCCACCGAACCCCTTTCATTTTAGAGGAAATGTAAAAGTGAAGTAAAACTGCGCCTCACCTGCAGAACATCCCTTTTATTAAAATATCACATTACAGAACAAAAGTAAAAGTAGTACTCACTTCCTTTGTAGTAAAATCAAAAGTAGCAATTCCACAATGTAAAAATACTCCACTGCAACTAAAAGTCCTGCATTCACAAGTAAAAGAAAGAACATATTATCAGCAAAATTTGATTAAAGTAACAAAAGTAAAAGTATTCACTGTGCAGCAGAATGTTCCTTGTCAGTCATTAAATTATTTTAGATTATTACTGATGCATTAACATGTAAGCAGCATTTTATTGTTGCACCTGGTTGAGAGTGAGCTAATATTAACCCATTTATTTGGCTACTTTAATCTAGCTAATGATGCATCATATTTTACAAAATAAGTGCAATGGAGTAAAAAGTATGACATTTCTTTCTAAAATGTAGTAGTGTACAGTAGTGTAAAATAAACATACTTGAAGTATAAATACCTGCAGAAGTACAGAACCTGAGAAAAGGTAATCAGTAACTTCAATGATGCACAAAATATGTGATGAAAGTAAACTGAGCAAAGGAGGTACATAACCAAAGTGAAACGGGACGTACAATCAATCAATTTACATCTTAGACTTGTAGGCCAAAGGAAAAATTCAAAATATTTTTGAGGTGATGAAATCTTTTCTAGTACCTTTTTGTAATCTTGCTTTATGCTTTTAGTACTGTGGTGATCAGACCAGACTTACTTTTAGTCCCAGTTTCTCCCTTTGATATATATATATTACCACTTCATTTATTTCTCAGAGTTACACATCAGATTTTCAAAAAGAAAAAAAGAAAGAAAATAAAGAATAAAATGAAATAAATAAAATATGTGAAGAGGGATGTTTATCAACACTTACTGCTGTTCTTTTCAACCATCTGGATGCAATAAACATCCCATCTGCTGCAAGATGAAAACGTTTTTTCTATTTCTAAACAAAACAAAGATGGTAGCTGGAAATGACACATTTCCATGTTCCGTTTGTACACTGTGAAACAAACACAATTGAACTTGTTCATTACAAGTTTACCACTTTTAGTGATAGTGACAGATTGCTGTTACTTTCTGTTATTTTATATTTTCAAACAAAGGGACGGGTTAATATTTTTCTTGTGTTGTACAAAAACAGCGAGGACATACTGTAGGTCATTTCTGGCTCCGTCAGAAATGAGTCGCAGCAGGGAAAACAGGCATTTTTCATCCAGATGGTCAGAAGAGTCTTTGAAGATTCAGTGTTTCAAAGATTGATGGGTATTTATTTTTTGGAAAATTATATTCTTAACTCTATTACTTCAATGTCATGGTTATACATGGGTGGCGCAAACTGGAGCTTCCTTATTTGTCAACCAAATAACAAAATAAGGAAATAAAACAGTACTGTTGCATGACTGAGTTTCACACAATAGATTTTTCCTTTTTTGTCCAGACTGAATATCTTCTATTCTGCCACCTACTGCTCAGCACAAATTTGACTTGATTTTGAACAAAATTACATAAATTCAAAGTGTAATTTTAAACTGGAAGTTAAATCAAAACATTGTAAGTATTATGGGAAACATATTTTGCAGATACCAGGAAAGTACAACGGAAGCAGCAGATTTTCTCTCTTTTGTAAAAAACACATTTTGTGCCAGAGAATGAGAGAAAATGACAGCTTTACTTGTACTTGAAACATGAGTGAGCACTTTCAGTCCTCCAGTTAATAGTGTCGAGAAATGAACTCTGCCATTAAATTGTGTCCTGTGTCCTACAGCTGGGTCTTCATCTACAAGAAAGCTTATCAGGTGAATGACACCGGCGTCGAGTCCTCTGTGATGACCAAAGTAAAAGGCTTTGGTTACCATAACAACCGTGTGCTGGATGTGGCCGACTACGTCTTCCCGCAACAGGTGTGTGACCCTGATAACGCATGGTCGCAATGTCCACACAAACATAAGCATCACCTTTGACCTGAAGAGCAACCTCTGCTTCCTGCAATGTCAAATGGTTTAACTTTGTCTGAGGAACTCTAGCAGTCAGTCGACGCACATAACCTCTTCAAGGTTGAATGAGAGGTTATGCCAGTTTTTTTTTTTTGATGGACAAGTTCATCGTTGATCCATTGTTCTGCGTGCTACGTGAGGCACACATTGACCTTTGCACAGCATTACATAAACCTAAAGTATACCATAAATGTTGTGTTGTGTTACAGGGTGCAGGTGTGTTCTGCATCATGACCAAAATCATCATCACTGAAAATCAGTTCCAAGGAAAATGTGCAGAGGTGAGGACACATTTAAATCACTTGTTTTTGGTTGCAGTTTCAGTGGATTTACCAATTACATTTGAAAACCTTCTGAACCAGAGTGCAACTGCAAACCTTCAGTCAGAGCTCTCCTGACACTTTCTCTCTCTGTTATAAATGTTTATTTTATTCAACTGTATTTATCGTGTCTTATTTTTTGTACCTGATGTTACTTGTCTAACGATGAAGAACTGAGTTGAAACACCAACCAATTCTAGCGAGGTGCTGGCTTCCAGGCAGGTAACAAAGAAGTAATGGGAAAGCTCTACACTCATAACTCTGATGCAACCATTTATTTCATTTTATAAAGACAGACGTTACAGCGAACTACCTCCTTCAGTATAAAATAAAAAAGAGAAGCAATTCAAGGAAGGCTGCGCAACAAAAACATGGTCACATCGTTCTCAGTTACTTGCTTACTTGCACATTGAAATCATTTATGCAAAAAATCAATGATCACTGCACTAGTCTATTCACATTTTAAGTTTCTCTCTGTCTCTCTCTGTCTCTCTCTCTGTCTGTGTCTGTGTGTGTGCATGTGTTTCTGTCAGAATATAGAGATGTTCAGTTGTGAGACAGATGAAGAATGCCACAAGCATTTTGGTTCCGTCCTTGCCAATGGTGAGTCTAATTTAAGGAGCAGACTGGTAAGTAAACAGCTGTCAATGCTAAAGTTGGCTATAGAGGAATGGCAAAACTTACAAATAGCTCCTTAAAGTGGCTATAACCCACAGTTTACATTAACACTGTATAAAATGGCAATGTGAGAACAATGTGACGTGAAAGGAGTCACTCACAGTGACAAACCTACAGGGATCACTTGACTCTGCAGTGTCTCTCTTTAACTTTCCTGAGAAATTCTAATTCAACGCACCATATCTCTTTCTCTCTCCCACACACCAGGAGTAATAACAGGTGTTTGCCTGAAGTCCTTCAATCAAACCAAGGGTCAATGTGAGATTGAAGGATGGTGTCCAGCTGAGAACGACAAAGTGACAGTGTAAGATTTACACACTCACAAACATACAGACACACTTATGCACCAGACAGATCCTCTCCCTCATCCTCTCCCCTCCTTCTCTGTCAACTTCCTCCTCAGCAAACCGATGCTGAATGTGAAAAACTTCACCATTTTCATCAAAAACAGTATTCGCTTTCCACTCTTCAATGTCACCAGGTAGGACACACACGTGCATGAATACACACATACATATTACACACATCCATTTAAGCAGCAGAAACTTCATGGTAATTTGATGAATGCAACAAATGTGTGGATAATTTAATAGTCACACATGCTTCTTTAAGAGCTACAAAGTTTTTTTGTAATCTTGAACATGAAACGTAAAATGTTTGTCTCTCAGAGGGAACTTTCCCTCCTCAATGAATGCGTCACAGATCAAGAGGTGTACCTACCATCCGGAGACGAACCCCTTCTGCCCCATCTTTCGGGTGGGGGACGTGCTGAGATACACCGGGCAGACTGTGGAAAACCTGGCACACAAGGTCTTATCTGTTTTTTTATCTCCTCCTTCCTCTTCTTTCTCCTCAAAATTTTATTCACTCCTTGTACTCATGGTGACATTTGCCAGAGTTTACTTCAACATCAGTGCAGTTTTGTTGTCATGCATGGAAAAAGAAGGAAGATTTTGGACTGTCAAAAGAGTTTCAGGTCACATTATACCCATGACAGTATAAACACAGACCGCTTCCTCACCATGCCCTCGCTTGTTTCACCTCATGTCACACCAGCATTCAAAACTGAAAATGTCTCCACAAATTAAACTCATTCCAATTCGATTATTTTTAGGTACGCCATTTTCTGGTTTCTTAACTCTGATCATTACAAGAAGCTGGCTAATGGCTAAAGATACAGAGCCTCAAGGTGGGTCTATCTTTTCCTAATCCTTCTCTCTTAGGGTGGAGAAATAGGAATAAACATTCAATGGATTTGTAACTTGGACCTGGACATTAAGAATTGTGTGCCTCAGTACTCTTTCACGCGGCTGGATGCACCGTTTGCCAAGAATGCTGTCTCTAAAGGATACAACTTCAGGTAGGGGGGCTGATTTTTCCTCTTGGCGTCCACTTACTCATTATTCCTTTTTTATTCTTTAATCATTTTTTTTCCTTCTCTTTGAATGCAGATTTGCCAAATATTTCAAGACAGAGAACGGGACTGAATTTCGGACACTTCACAAAGCTTATGCAATCCGTTTTGATGTTATGGTCACGGGCAATGTGAGTTGTGTGTAATTGTGGCGACCAGGGAATTTGCGTGCGTACACATGTGTGTGTTTGTGTAAGTTTAAAGAGAAACTACACCCAATTTTTTCGTCCACATAATCTGATACAGTTTTGTTGGCATATGATGTTGATGCAGGTGATTTTCCCAACAAAATCCATAATGTGTATGAGAACAGCTCAAATATAGCTACGTCAGTCTGCTGTAGCCAAATCCTCTGGCCCCTCCCTAACCGTGATGTCATAGGCAAGACTTCATGCTTCCCCTCGTTGTATACTCCAAAGTCTGACAGTTATAAAAACGTAGGCCTTTTCAAGCCTACTTGGCTTCTATGTTACCAAACTACTTACAAACCCAATTAGTGTAAAAAAAACCTCACTATTGTGTAACATAGATGTTTTGGTGTTGGTGCTCTCCGTGGCTGCATTTCTTCGCCGTTCATTACCATAAAACCACACAAACCGTTCCAACATCAACATGACTCGGCTAGGCTGCTGCTGCTATCAGCTCTCGTACAGACTCGCTGCCCTCGACATTTCCTGTACATGCACAACTGCATTCTGTAAACCGAAAAGACTTTTTGGGAGCCTTTGGGTTCGCCACATTTGTTCATGTATACAGTAGATTCATATAGCATATTCCCCACAATGTTGAATGATTCATTTAATAATCTCCATCCATGACTGTAAATGTTTAGTATATTGAAATCATCATGTATCCGCTCTTTTACAAGCAAGTTGTGCAGAACACTGCTATAAAACTGAAAACTGACTCCATCTCCTCCTGCCTGTCTCTTCCAGGCAGGAAAGTTTGATACTATCCCAACACTGATCAACTTGGTAGCTGCCTTCACCTCTATTGGACTGGTGGGGAACTTCTCATCATGCTAAAGATAATAAAAATGTATTTTTCTTGTTGCTGTCAGTGTTCATTACTCTTTTTTTTTTTTATCTGCGTCGGCAGGGTACGGTTCTCTGTGACGTTATCTTACTGAACTTCTTGAAAGGGGCAGAGCAGTACAAAGCCAAGAAATTTGAAGAGGTAATGCATTTTTTTTTATAATGCAGTTGCATGTTTTTTGACTACTCGTAAGGAGAGACATTGACAGCAGGGGGACTTTGACCAAGACACTGAGTCCTGGTGAGCTTTTCTGTAGACGCTTCATCGCAGCTTTTCTTCACTGTTTTGTCCTTCCAGGTGTCAGAGGCTCAGATAGAAGCACCCCTCACTCAGAGCCCAGGGAGCCAGCTGTCACTCAGGCCAGGTATCAAGAGCTCATATGACTCTGGGGCCCTTTCCCTCGCTACTTCTGACCAACCTATCTGACTGACAACAACAACAACAACAACAACAACAACAACAACAACAATAATCTGAAGAGATGGACATTTCTCTTTCTCCCTCTGTCCCTTTACCTTATCGCCTCCCAAGAGATTCATTATGCCTTTTCTGGATGTCAGGATCCTGCTGTAAGTTTTAGTTTGGCAAGTTTATGGAATTGAATAAATATGGACAACCTTGCTGCCAGCTTCACAATTTCACAGCTCAAAGTGGGAGTCAGAAGAAAAGAACTTTGGCCTTGTAGCCCATGACAGTGACTGGCACACTGGAGCCTTTTGGTTAGCAACACTGAAGCAAAGTTCCCCCCAAGAAAGATTTATGGTGAAATTCAGTGAATGGCGAATGAAGCTTTGTTAAAACTACAGTCATTAAACTCAGAGGGAAACACACAGTAATAAAAATGGTATTTTATTATAATCTATTTCATTGTACAGCATTTTACTACAATAAACTGTAACCTCCTGTTAATGCTAATGAAGCAAATTATTATTAAACTGAATAAATCTCATCTAATTTCCAGTTATCTTTGCTCAGATGAGCCAGAAATCTAAAAACAATATGAAAATCAATATGTAATTAAGAAAAACCACTGCTGAGAATAAAACTATTTGCATTTTTTTTTGTATTTCTATTTGTCATCATGTGCCCACTGACTAGCTTCTCGTCTTCTTCCTGCACAAATAAAAGCACTGAAGGCTCTTAATGGTGTAAAAACACAGCTGATAATGTGTGTCTGTGTGTCTGTGTGCTATATGGAGGTGGTGGTGGCAGTGGGATAAATGTGTGTGCTGCTTGTGGTTTACAAATGGGCCATTATTAGTCCACTTCTGGGTGATGATGCATGGTAGGAGATGTTACTGTACAGACTAATTGACTAATGCAAGTCCACTTTTTTATATGGAAAATCTAAAATTAGATTATGATTCTCTTATTCTCTGGTTTGCTCTCACGGCTCTGTTGCGAACATTTATTTAGTTCTCTTTCTGCCTGTTTTGCTCAGACACAAGCACATAGTGTACATTTTGACCTTTGCCTCTCCTCTCTCTGTGTCCCCTCTCATTTCAGTATGAAATGTGACCAGGGCGCTAATAGATCAGCTAAAGAGCCTCTTAATGGCTCTGACTGATTTACAAGAGAAGATAGCTGTGGAGGGAGGCCACAGAGGAATTGACAACAGTTAGCCACAAAATTTAATTTACTAATTTAATCACACAAATCAATATAATGCATGTAAAGGAAATGACAGAATAGATAGAATGAAAAAAAAGTTTTCTGACTCAACAACATTTGAAGGCCTAATAAGACTGGATGTGTGTGTCCATACACACAGTTTTGTAATTTTGAAACGTGAATTGGCAGATACTGTCACTTTTTCAGATGTATGTAGAAGCATTTATAATAAATATGAATAATGAGGTAGCTGGAGGAGGGTTTGTTTTTTAATGTTATCTAGTTTTTCATGTAGAGGGGACAATGTAAATAAAAAGTGGGTTAACACACATTATCCAGCACCCTTGCCCAGGATAACAAGATGGTGGGAGGGTGACTTTAAGAGGTGAAGGATACCACTGTCATATCTGTACTGTAAATATGAAGCTACAGTACTGCTAGCAGCCAGTTAGCATAATTTAGCACAAAGGATGGAGGAAACAGCTAACCTGGCTGTGGCAACCTGCACTTCTAAAACTGAATAGTTAACATATTATATCTCATTTCTTTAATCCGTACAAAAACCAATGAGTAAAAATGACAGAGTGAAGTTTTAATGTGGGATTATGCACCAGACCATTTGTTTTTGGCTGGGTGCAGCAGCTGGCCAGGCAGCCAGCAGAAACTCTGAATTATACATAGTTTTATATGTTGTGTTAGTCTTCTCATCCAACTCACAGAAAGAAAGCAAATAAGCATATTTCCCAAATGTTGAAATCTTCCTTTAATGTTTTTCTTAACCTTGTTGCTCCACTCACATGGATGCATCACTGTAGCTCTAAGCCCAGTCTATAAAACAGGAGACAGAGAGTAAAAAATACTGTCCGACTAAAATAAAAAAAATAAAAAGTGCTTCCCTCTGACTCCAGTAAGAAAATGGCTCCAAAATAGGGTTTCACCATTTCAAGCGTTCAACCGAGAGTAGCAGACAAATTAGAAATCACTGCTTCAGCTCCAAGTCATATCTCTTTCCCCCTCTGGGGTTAATTGTCAGGATGGCCAGACAGGGAGCCATTACCAAGAAGCAGAGGATATGGAGAATGAGTCGGTGCCATAGACAGCAGACCACATTGTAGTGGGCTGCTCTCCAGTGTGATATTGAAGGAGGAGGGCAACACACACAAAAGCTGTAAAAGCTGGTACAACACTGTCAATATATAATCCAGTCTAAATATACAGACACTGGAGAGCATGGCCTTAAAAACAGTCGAGGGTAAAAAAAAAAAGGAAAGAAATCCACTTAAATTAATAATCTGCAGTTGATGTTTAAACATCAAAGTCCTTGTGAGATGAGGAGGTTAAATGTGCTGCCATTTTTGAATATAGGGTGCAGCTCAGAAAAACTGCTTTAAGTGTCCAAAAAAGTCCAGTCAACAAACATTTATATGTTTTATGGTTTTTACAAATACTGTGATACTGTTGGTTTATTTAAAAAGAGTCTTCAAACTAAATGAAGTTGCTTCTGAGGCAAACTCAATATCTTACCAAATTTAAATTTTTTTTTTTTTCCATTTATTTAAATAGAAACAAGTGTGTGAGACTAAATGCTCTTTTTTGTAGTTTCACAGTCACTATCTGTGCTTCCTCCCCATGTTCCTTCTCTTCAGAGCCCGTATCCAGGTAGGGAGGGCGGGCCGACGCACTGCTGCCACCTCCTCCACCGCTGCCTGCTCCACCTCACACTCCTGCTCTATCACAGAGTCCTCCTCTGCTCCCGAATCCTCCTCTGAGTCTGTAGCATCCACATCCAGCTCAGGAGCAGCAATGGTCAGCACCTCCTCTGAAAAATGAACCCGGCGGTTCTCCTCAACTCGCCTCTGATCCAGAGAAGATGAACAGAATGAAACAGGAAGGTGAACAGAAAGTGGCCAAGAAAGAATAGTTAATAAAATGACTCGTTCTTAAGTGTTATAATTGGTCTACGCAACACTGACTGCTCATAATACATCAACATACATGAAGTTTCTAGAAAGAAATGAATGATATTAACATGGGTTTAAATTAAGCATTAAAAAAACCATCTTGGAAATTATTTGGAAATTATTCAGGATTTAACCTAACTTAACCTAAAAACAAAGTGTTACTAATAGGCTATTTAAAAATCAGATACATATTCAATCCATAAATACATGTTATTGTGCAGACAAAGATATAAAAAATGTCTGTATTGAGATGCCTTACATGACAAAGCTATTTTGTTTAAACAATCTACCTTTTAAACAAAATTATTAAGATCTACAGTACATGACCACCTCGACCTCCCCCAATCCCATACTGCGGTTCCTTACTAACTTTTACTACAGTATACTGTATTTTTGCAGTTAGAGTACAATCTACTAATCTGCATACTACATGCATATAAAATTAAAAGGTTATTTTGTTTTTGTTTTTGTTTCTGGAGCTGTTTCATCATCAACAGTTTTCACAGCTGTGAGCAACTCATACATTTCCTTTGTGCATTGCATTGTGGGAGAATAGTGTCAGCAGGACGCTAATAAATATAGGTTTAGAATAAGCATGTAGTATAGATGTAGGACACACACATACTGTGTAAATAGCATCTTTATGTTTCATGCCACAAGGAGGCACTGTGATGCACGATATCTCACCCTTTTTGTCACTGTTTCCATTGAGGACTCTGAATCCTGGGATATTGAGTGTTTGAGGACCCCCCGAGGTGCAGGAGCAAAAGGATTAAAACAGGATGGAGAGAGAGGGGTAGGAGAAGAGTTTAGGGTGTGTAACGGCATGACAATTTCATGTTGCGACTCTCCTGTTTCATCCATCAAATGGCTGCTGGTCATGCTCAGTGAAGATATAGACGCCCCTATAAAATAAGAGACAAAAGAAAGAACTGAATTTCCCTTTTCTAAAGAACATAATTTCTGTCAAATGTCTCTGCCGCAGGTGACCACATCTAACCTCTTTCAGTTCAAGTACCTGAAATATCTGATTATTCAGTATTAAGTTGTTCTCACCTCTGCCTGCCTCTCTTACGTCACTTATTATCTCAGTTTGAAGCCTCTCGTCTCTCCTCTCAGATGACTGATGGTGTCTCTTTCTGTTGAGGTGGACTCTCTTCAGCGCTGAGTTGTCCAGACTGTATTTTGGCTGCATTTGAAACCAGATGATATGGTGAGCAACTCAAAAGTGAAAGTAAAAAGGTCACACAAAAAAGTAGAGTTAAAGAAATGTGGTTATGTGTGTTTTGTTTTTTCTTAATAATATTGCACAATAATCGCAAAAAAATATGGGAGAACATAATTTTGAGTGAGTAAGTAAGTCATGTCTGACCTCTACAAAGGATGGAGGTCTAGGTTGTTGTTCCCGTCCTCTCTCTCCAGACTGCAAATCTTCCATCGGTTCTGATAGATTAGCTGCTGTGTGAACATACTGCTGTCGTTTTCCCGCTGACATGTCCATGCTGACAGGTAGGAAAGCATCAGGTGATATTTGTGCCATACTGAAATCTGAAACTGGTGATGACTCTGTGCCCCTGAAGCTCCATGGGCTGTTGTCCTGCATTTGGAGTTGGCTCAGCTGCTCTTCCGATGGTCTGTGATTGGCTGAGGTGGCCGGTGGGTTGGGGTTAAGGAACTTTGCCCACTCTTGACCTGTGACGATCTCCTCGAGAAGGCTGAATGAGCCCAGGCCGAATTCAAAATCACTAGAGGACCTGCCAAGAGAGAAGAGATTCATACTGTCAACCAACAATGAATTGATCTTGCCTTATATGCCTTATTCCTCTGTGCGATAGAGCTCCACTGTCGACCCAAAAAACGTTATAAAAAAAGGCACATCATCTCACGGGGTGACATGTCCCTTCATTATGATGAACTTCGGCAGTGCGGTTTATTTTGACTCAATCCCACATACACTAGTTAGTCCCATAAATACTGACTAGAGCAGCGGTTTCCGTCTTCTTTTGTCTGACATACCCACAACCCTGTCAGATGACCGCAAGTACCCCTTCATAGACGCCACTCGTCATGTTCCAAATGTTTTTATTTAAATCTAATGATATTTGACACTATTAATTATATAAAAGTAGATATTGTTGCAGTATTTTTTCAGACAACACACTGATCCAGGAATGGTCAGTGTTAGAGTCTAGTTTCTCCTTTTTCAGTGACCAAGTTTGCATTTGTTCTACTTTTTAGCTGCTGCTTTTCTGACTAGTTTTTATGCTCTGTCAATCGCAGCATATGGTTTTCAGATGTTACTCAGTTTGGTGGGAAGCCTGTGGAATCAGACTGTTTTGGTTGGTGGTAGTGTACTGCTTATTGTGACAATAAATATACTAGAGATCAACCTCCTATTTGTACTCCTAGTGAGTACATACAGTACTGTGCAAAAGTTTTCTTGGCAATTTACATTTTTAGATTGCAACACTAGCGAGGTGTCTGATTGGTCCCAAATTCATTCTGCAGCAAGACAATGACCCCAAACATAGGGAGCCATAATGAAATATCTTCAGCAACAAGAAGAATAAGGAGAACAAAATTCAATAAGACTTTCAAGTACAGTGAAAAACAGTGCACAGGAGGACACTGGTGCTGTTTTTAAGGCAAAAACACCAAGGCTTTGGACAAAGAAGACAGAAGGTATTGAGAGATTGAGAGAGCTTTGGTCTTTTAAAGGGATTTGCTGACTATAATAAGAATATAAAATAACACCACTCTTATCCTTAAACCACAAAGGAAAGGCTCATCCTTTAAAAGCCATTCTGTCAGTCTCAGAGTGTGAGTGTGTGTCTCTTTCAGGGGTGGTACATCAAAACAAACACTGCACCTAAATACAACTAGTATTAAACTTGATTGTTTCCATTTCATGCTACTTTCTACTTTAACTCCACTACATTTATTTGACAGTTGTAGTTACTAGTTACTTTGGGGGGAAAATTTTTTTACAATAAGCTAAAATTAGATAAAATAGGAATGCAATGTTATAGTAAATTAAACTACACAACAGTATATGAGGGCCATTCTGCATGCATAGTGAGTACTTTTGCCTTTGTTACTTAAGGTACATTTAGCTGACAGTTGTTTTTTAATTGTATTTGTAATACAGTATTTTTACATTGTAGTATGAATACTTTTACTGAAGTAAAGCATTTGAACACTTCTTCCATCAACGGTCTCATTTTTGATGTTCCCATATAAGACACGTTATCAAAATGATCATGTCACTTATCGCAATACGAAAAGTGTGAATGATGATGTCTGAGGACAGACGCTGTCAGACTGAGAAGGGTGTGTTTGACACATCAGAGGGAACATAACAGCACAAACTAACATAACCTCTATAGTTGAAAACAGCTCAGAAATACCTCACATATCTTTCTGGTGTAACTTTAGGGCTAAGAGACAAATCAACAAAGCCTGATTGTGATAACTTTAATGTAGGGTTGACTACAGGACTGGTTTGGGTGTGTTTTTGCAATATTAGGGCAGTTTGATGGTTGATTACCTGACATGCCCATCAAGAGTGCTGTCCTCTGTGTGTGCAGGATGAGGTTTACTGGGATCACTGCTGTCTGATGGAAGGACGGTCCTTCCTTCCTCCTTATTTGATGTATTGATGAGATTTTCTGCTCTCAGTAGCTGGTTTGGAGGTGAAGTCTGCAAAGTAAACAAGCTGAAGTTTTACTGTTTTTTTTTTTTTTTAATTTTGATAATATTGAGTAAGTAATAAAAAGGCACAACTCACCTCAGTTCCTTCCTCACTTTTCTGGTCTACTCTCCCACCTTCTCCTTTTCCCTTTTTGCCAAAACTCCCCGTCCTGTCCAACCATCTCTCCTTAATCTTCTGCGTCCATCTCCTCGTTTTATTCTCAGATGATCGCTGTTTTCTTCTAGAGCTGCTGTTTGTTGTTTTTTGGCTATTTGCAACAAACTGTATGTCTTTACTCTGTGCCAAAGCTCCCAATCCTCCATTTCCCACATGCAGGACTTTATTCTCTTGACTTTGCGTGTCAAGATTTGCATCTGTGGGCGTCAAGGACCACTTGTAACCCTTGGGTTTAAAGCCCTGATCCTGGACCTGATTCTGTCCCAACATTGTGACAGCATCTTTATTACCAGGAATGTGTCCTGTCATTGGAGACCTGCCATAACTCACCATTTCACCGTCAGTCCTCTCAAAGGAAGTGGTATCAGCATCCTTAAGTGATTTAGCGGGAAACAGCTGTCCTGTTCCTGTTGGGGTGATCCCAGGCGATGTGGCCTGTCCCCACACCCTGTTCTCACCCGTGTCATTATCAATGTTGTCTTTCTGGGAGGGAAAGGAAATGAGGCCCCTGTCATGACCTGGTTGCTGTATTTCCCCACCTTTGAGGCCAAAACTACTGTCCGCAGCAGAGATCCCAAACTCTCTTGATGGGATACCATTGGTCCCTAACTCAAAGCTATTTACAGGACTGTTGTTTACTTTCTGGAGGTTGGAGGCTCCTCTCTCTCCATCTTCCTTCAATGTGGAAGCAGCTGTGTTGGGTACAGGTGTGTTTAGCAAGGGCTGCCCCTCTTTCACTGGCTGGAGCTTCAGTCTCTGCAGCATGGACTGCAGCAAGGCCTGAGTGTCTGTTTGATTATGTGACTGAGACATCTAGGAAGAAAACTGCCGTGTATCAAATCCAGAAGTCACAGAAAGGCATGTCAGCAATGAGTAGACGTGAACACCGCAATAAAGTCCACTATAGATTTCAAACAGTCTAATGTAATGTGTTGCTGTGAAAAGAAACTGAATATCCAGACAAAAGAAATTAATCATGAAAAAATCATGTCACCCCTGTGTCCAGCTGTTGTTGTTAAGACTCCTGTAGGGATGTTTCCCTCTCTCTTCATGCTCCAAACTTTTCCCATCATTGGCTTAATAGTTTCTCACAGCAAATATCAAGACAGATCCATTTCTTAAAATTTAACCTCCTCAGCAAGGATAGAAACGTTTCTTTTTCCACTTCTCCATAATCCTCAAAAGTTCAAGCAGCAGTCACTCTCTCTGTTTGTGTTGTTTTGGCACAAAGCCGAGCCAAACTCAAAAGAACTTCTGACTTTTTCCTCTTGAGTCCCTTCAAAGTCTCTCTCTTTCATCAAATGTCTGAGGTTTCAGTACACGAAGACTGTTCTAGTCACACCTCTTCTCCAGCAGTCACCAGTGATGGGAGGAGGGATGGCGCACGGCAGCGTTCCTCAGATCTTACACACTGAAGCAGACCAACAGGAAAGACCAGTAAGGTGAGATAATTGTGAATTGACAGTGACTCTCCCTCTTTCTGTGACTCTCTACCCATCTTTCTATTTGCCCTCCCTTCCTTCCTATTTCTCTCCTTGACTCCCTCACTCACACATGCACACACACTCTTCCCACTGTGACCCTTGAGTGGTAATTACAGGGCGTTTTTTGAGAGCAGCTGCTATTTATGTGTCTTCAGAATGAAAGAAATAGAAAATGCCTGCAATGACTTTTGGTATAACCCATTTCATATAAATTCTGCTAATTTTTTTTTTTGAAACAGGCTTCACTGTTGGTGTTAGTTTCAGTAGAATCCCCTAATGTTGTACTGTAACCTGGAGAGTGCTTTTTTCTGATTTCTTTTAATTAACATTTGTTGATATTAGCCAGCTGTTAGTTACTATATTATATTTATTTTATTTTACAGGTGTCAGATAACTTTATTGAAGTAAAACGAACAAAATCTGTCTCTGAAATGTAGCTGAGTGGAGGTATAAAGTGATATTAAGTAGAAATACATAATAAAGTATCTAAGAATTGTATCTACATTCTCCACAGTACTTGAATAAATGAACTTAGTTACTCCTTACCACTGTTGTAACCACTAAAATCAATTTATTAGCAATACATTAAATGTAGGCCTATTTGTCCTCCTCTTAAAATATCCCTATTTTCAGATGTTAAGTGATCTGTCATTCTAAATGCCTGACCGCATCTTTAAACTAACTATGTAGCTGTAAAATAAAGTCGTCTCTTTGCACTGTTTTTCTTCGCCCATTGCGCATGGCTGTAATTAACCACGCCCCTCAAGCGCCTGTGTCTCTGATTGGTTCACGGAGCGGAAGCGGGCAATGGCGGCGTAAACAACGTCAAGATCGGTGTAAGATACTGCTTAGTTGAACCACAGCCGAAAATAAAACTTAAAAACAAAACTATAACCAAATGGAGTATGTTTTCAGCACTGGGTGACATTCTGCGCCGTGTACAAACAGTCACACCCCTACTGCTTCAGTTTTTGATGGTGTGTAGCCGGTAGTTTCGGCTAACTTTTAGCCGAGTTTGCTAACTTAACGCAAAAGTATTATCCACTTTAAAGAAATGGACTGCGTCGTGACGGGAGGAAACGTGAAAGGTAGCAAACATTTTCTGCTTTATCAGCTCTGTCTTTAGCTAGAACATCAGTGTATGGAATTACTTCGCTGTTGATAGTAATAGTGTGTGTATGTGTGTATGTACCGTCAAGTGCTCGCCAAAGCCATCCACTCCCTGTCGAGGATCGGTGATGAGCTGTATGTGGAGCCTCAGGAAGATGGGGTGAGCTGCTCTGATAATGACACACACCCAACACTTCCTCCTACCATGCATATATCTTACATGCTTCCTGTTGGTGCATACTTTGCGTCAATGAATAGTGTTGTTTTTTTTTGTCTTTCTCTCTCTCTCTCTCTCTCTCTCTCTCTTGTAGCTGGCCCTGCGGTCTGTGAACTCCTCTCGGTCGGCATATGCTTGCTTCCTGTTCGCACCACTCTTCTTCAGCAGGTGCAGACTGTGTTCATAATCGGCACTGAAATGTGTGTGTGTGAGAGAGAGAGAGATAGAGAGAGAGTCGCTGAATATCACATTATTTGTGTCATTTCCAAGAGTTGTAAACCAACTTCCCCGCCCATTTCTTGCACAGGTACACCATCCCCAGTGGGCATGTCTTCCGTTGCAAGATGGCAATAAAGGTGTGTTGAGCCATGCTTCTTCTAATGCTTTATATAAATTGTCTCTCATGGCCAGCACATTTACATGGGCTGAAATGATCTATGTCAGCCTTATCGGATGAGCTCAAGTACTCCTTAATCAGCAGCACCTGTCCTTTTGATATTACCACAGTACTTTTTTCACACATGACATAGTGACCCTGAAGCTGTTGATGTTTATTCTTGGTCTCCTTTTTTTTTCTTTTGTTACTAGGTTTGTTCTCATATTACAATTTAGACTTGCAGTGACCTCTCTGCTCATATACTCACCAGTTTTAATGAACTCTCAATCACAGTGCATGATGTTAAAGTGTTACATCTAATTCAGGTTGGTGGGAGGCAGATCCTGGACAGCCGATCTAATATATACAGTGATAGTAATATAGTAAAGAGCAGCATAACATCAAATTGTAATCCTATTTATGTGTTTTTTTCCCCACCTACACACAAATATGTGGATGTATTTTAGTTTTAGCAATGCAAATCCAAAATATTTCTACCCCCTGGCAGCTGCAGTACCCATGTCTGGGTTTGACTGTTGCTGTATCCATTATTCAGAGCAAAGCCAGATAAATTCTTCTCTCTACTAAACTTCAAACACTATCTTTCCTGTCATGTTGCTACCATGGTACTGCCTTGTGGTTATCTTTATGTGCCTTGTGCAAAACCTCCGAGCTTCCTTGTTTTAACAGTTGTACATGACAATAATTTCAAAGGGTAGACCATTTGTCACCAACATGTGAAGGATGTTGGGCAATTGTACACTTGTAGATTTTTTAAATTAATGTAAGGTGCGGATATATCACAAAAATATTTTCTTGGCAGCTTCATATAATAAGAAGATTGGTAATAATCCCAAACTAAACTTTCTAAACCCATGTTACAAAGTGCTTTATGAAAAATAGTCATGATCATATCCCCATGTGTATATTTATTTATTTCCCATCTTATGTTCCTTTTATATATGAGTCAGAGTGTGCAGGCAGTGTTCAGGTCTCTGGCGTCTCTGGAGAAGACAGTGGAAAAGTGTCACATTGAGTTGGACGAGCAGAAGGACCGCCTCACCTTCACTTTGCACTGCAAACACGGTATCAGTGCTTCACTTCCTCCTCAGATGGTTCACATTACTTTACTTTAACATGGATGCTTTTAGGAGGGTTGCAGCTCATTTATACTGACACGTTTTCTTTATTGTAGCACATCATGCATTCATTGTATGGTATTCCTGGTGTAAGTGTTTGTGTGTTGGCATTGTCTCTGCAGGCCTGCTGAAGACGCATAACCTGTCTTTCCAGGACAGTGAAAGCTTACAGGCAGTGTTTGATAAAGACAGCTGTGCCAACATATTCAGGGCCCAGCCCAGGTCTGCGAACTCTTTCTGCATTCTTCTTTGTAATAATATTTCTGTAGCATGGACAATCCGTCTCTTGTTTTCTGTCTTGGACCCTCTCTGTTACATTTGTTGTTGGTCTGCAAATAAAATGACATGTCTTTTATGTATCTGTAGCTTATTGCTGTCTTTCTGTCCACCTCCCTCACTAGAAGCTTACGCTATGTTTGTTTTCCCATTGTTGTCAGGCTGCTGGTGGACACAGTCGTGCACTTCCCTCCCTCTCTGGAAGAGGTCACTGTGGCAGTGAGTGATGAACGGATGTGGGTCAGGAACCATGTAGATGAAGATACAGGTGACTTAATTGTCTATTTCTTCACACAGCAACTACAAACTTACTTACTAGAATTTGTAGAACTTGTGAACTGTTCTTTAAGAAGTCATAACACACTTTTTATACTAATCTTACATTGGATATTCAAGTAACGTACAATCAAAAAGAGCATTTTAGTGTGACGCAACTTTGTGACAAAAAAATCAGGGTCACTTTTTTGACACATGTACAGAGATGTCAAAAAATTCCATGAAAGGAGAAAAACTAAATAGAAAGATAAACATAGCTTGAGTGTATTTACTTATATTTACTAATCCCACAGCCCCAATGAATCATTGTATCTCTGAAAGAGCTTTGCATTACAAAAATAAGAAAATATGCTGTTAATGATGTGGAGAATTTATGCAAAAAAAGGGAGAGAGGATGGATATGAACCCAGTGGTGCCCTCGTTTGGTGGACAGACGTCAAATCAGAATTGCTCTGTGCAGTGGCTGTCATTAGTGAACAGAGGTAGTTTTATACCTCTGTAAGTTAACAGTAATAAGGCACTATAAAGGCACAATATAAATTTAATTTTTTTTGTTTTTAAACCTTTCTCTGCTTTTGTCTTCAGTTCACTCCTGCTTTTCTTTCTGTGTCCTTCTCAGAGCAATCCAAGGCCATGCTGACAGAGTTGTGTCTGGCTTCAGACGAGTTTGACCATTTCGCTGTCCAAGCTCACAACAGCGTCACGTTTTGTCTGAAGGAGTTACGGGTGAGACAGCGGACAAAGGGAGGAATGACAGTGCAAAAGAATAAGAGGATAAGTCAGGAGAGAGAGGGTTGGTGAGAGAAGTCCTATAGAGGAATTGAGGGCAAGGTGTAGGCAGCTAAAATATGTTGTGGTAAGTGGATTTCTTGCATTTGTTTCTCATCACGGTTTGCTAAGGCATGTGTTGTCATCTCTCCCTCAGGGTTTGTTAGTGTTTGCAGAGTCCACTGGTCTCCCTATTTCTATGTACTTTGATGAGCCGGGAAGGTAAGCATACTCACATACAGATATCAGTTGATCAATTGTGTTATCACAATATACTGACATTTAAATTTTGTGCGTGCATGTGTGTTTCAGTCCTGTGGTACTTTCAGTAACAGACAGTGTCCTGGAGGGGAACTTTGTGTTGGCTACGCTTTCTGACGATCCCAACCACCGTAAAAACAACACACGACGGTAACACTCAAAACAAATTGAATAGGCTGGACTTCAGACGTCAGTCAGTTGTCAGTCAGTCTTTAGAAAAGGCTTGCCAATGGCACACGTGAAAAAAAAGCTGTTTCACCAAATAGTTTCTTCAGTTGTAATGACAGGCAGGAAATTTTAGCATTCATTTTGCAGGGATGCTATGCCACCTGGTGGACAATTACATTCTCTGAGTGGAGAGGCAGTTGACCACGAGCTGCAGGTGTTTTCAATAGCACATTTGTCCATGTGGTCTATGGCATAGTGCAATTAATGTTTGATAGAGTTTTTCTGAATTGACACAAACAACCATTTAATCATTGAAAATGTAGCATATGTGATGCATTGGACATGGCTAAGGCTGAACTTTCAACACTTCCACAATCTTGTCACTCATCACTTGTTATAAATGGAGCACAGGTTATGTAATAGATGTGGGCAGGGGTGAGTGTTCAGGGCTGTCTCTGACAAGCTGAAGTTAAGTGCAATGTCTTGTCTATCATGAACTGGGTGGATTGGCGTTTTCAGTTAGGATTTCTTCAACTTGGCCTCTTTTAAACCATCTGTAATCTCTGTGTGTAAAACATTCTGTACTTCTCCATCTTGCCAGCCAGCCAGCTCTGGGTGAGAGGGACATCACCAATAGGGTTGTAGTTGGTGTGGCTTTTCAGCACAATAAAGGGGGAAGACTTTCTGCCTGATATCAGGACTAAAGATGCTCTTCTCATGAATAGTAAAACTACTATTGAGTTTAATTTTTTTAATTTCCGGACATTACAGCAGCTGGGATCTGTTTCAGCATCATGAATAAACTTGAACTTATACATAAGTGGGCTTCCACTGAAGCTCTGTATGGAGCCTGAGAACGACATTTTTTAACCTTTCACTTCCTCATTCATGTCATATTTCCCTTCCACCCTACAGAGCACACTCACCACCACCTCCCCCTCCCGATGACTTCATGAATGATGACATTGACTCCTACCTCATCGCAATGGATACCAGTATTGCACCAGGTCCCTCGGCTACAGGTCCACCCACACCCCCATTAGCTGAATCCACGTACTCAAAACAGCCTGCTGCAGCCAATCACAGGACAAGGATACACAGTGAGGAGGAGGAAGAGGAGGAGACATCTGATTCAGACAGACCACCTAATAAGAAGGTATGGTTTTTAGATAAATTGATGAATATGTAAGGAGATGAAACAAAATTTATTTCTATATTGATAGCTGACCATTTGCATATATCATTGTGTTTTTATAGCATAATTATAGAAAATTACAAAATAATAAAACAATGAAGTATGAATTTTCTAACATTAATTTACTTTCAAACCATCAAAACAATACATTACAAAAGGCATAATCTAGTCCAGGTCCCAAGACACAACATAACACCATAACATTGACAGCTAGATGACACTTGAGTTTCTGTAGGAGTGCTATGTGCTGTTTAAGCACAAAATACCAGCTATGTGCTTATTAGTAGTCTTCTCAAAATATCTTAACATCCTCTGCCTTGTAGTCATGCACAACGATTACTGAGGCCAAGTGCAGACTCCAAACCTCAAAAATCTCTGAATTTTTTTTTTTACCACCGACTGCTGTCATGTTGACGTGGGAGTTCACGACTCATCTCAGACTAGGTTGCTGATTACAAGATTATTCCACTTTAAGAGGTCAATGACTGGAACAAATGATGTGAATGTGAATGAACAAATTGACAGGAGACAAAGACAGGAGAAAAGTCATTGTCACACCTCACCACCCGTTTTCTCTCTTGTCCTCTCATTGGATGACGCTCATATCCCATCAGAGACTAATATTCAAGGTGCTCCAGCCACCAGTGTACCTTTTTTTGAGGTTATGATAAAATAAAATATATTTGATTTTACTATCTTGGCAACTGTGAAAGCTCAAGAAAAGCCTTGAACTGCTAAAACTAAGTTTGTCTCATACTGGTGAATCAGGGCACAAGTTGTGAAGTCTGCACCAAGCGTATATATATAATCTAACAAATGACTAGATGGTACTTTCAGATTTTTCTCTGTCTAACATTTGGATAAAATATACAGTGAGTACACTGTAGTCATTTAATATTTTTCCCCTCTGTGTTCTTCTCCCTTAGTTCTGTTCCTTGTTCTTTGGATCTGTGCTTCCCCCGTCTTCTCAGATGAGTACTCAACCAGTGACAAGTCAAGAAGTGCTGGCCAGTGACAGTGAGGATGACACTTAAAATAGGGTGACGATGGACTGATGGGATGGGGACCGAGAAAGATGGACTGACCTGAAAGCGGGCACATGTGTGTCCACTTTTATTACTGTTTCCCCATTCCTCTCGGACTATTTGAAAATGTAGAAATGGACATGTTGGACTTTTATTTTCAATTTCACTGTTTTGTTGTTTTTTCTTTTACCATCTGTATAGAACCACATTTATTGGATGATAATGTTAATGGTTGAAACCTGGGATTATGTGAAACTACACATGAAGCACTTGCTGTTTTTTTTTTGAGTGTTCAGTTTGTGATCAAGGTGCAGCAGCAAAAAGTCCCTCAGAATAAAACAAACTTATTTTTCAAAGTATGTTAACATCATTTATTATTTATTTACATGTAAAAAAGAAAAGTTCAAGTATAACAAAGATTTAGGATGAGGGGAATGTCTGCTTCTCAAACCAGTGCCTCAACAGATAGGACAATGAAACAGGACGACCCCACCTGGATGGATACAGTCTGCACAACAGGGTTATTGTTAAAGTTTTCATTAAGGTGCAGCAATAACATAGCTGTAAACAATGGCCCAAACTTCTTCATCACATGAAGCGCAGCTTTTACCGTGGTGCAGGCAGTTTAAATGTCTTAACTGCTACTACTGAGACTTATCAAAAGTTATAATCATAACCATGTGCTTCAGACCAAGTCACCCCAGGTACTATTACAAATGTTTGTCAAAAGTAAGATTCAGCATAAGAATTAGAAGAGCTAAGCGTCTGTGAGCCAGTCTTTGCAGATTGAGGTGGATCAGCTTTCTCCTTTTGCACTTGAAAACTTTTTCCCCTCGTCTGTGGTTTCCTCCTCTCTCGCTCCCTCTCCTTCTCCATCTCCTTTTCTTTCTTCTTCCTCAACCTCTCTTCCTCTTTCTCCCTTCTCTCCTGCTCCCTCCGCCTCCTCCTTCTCTCCCTGGAGCTAAGTTTCTCCTCGCCCTCTTCTTCAACCAGTTTCCCCGTCGTGGTTTGATCACTGAAGTCCTGAATCAGGATTTTGGGGACTTGCATTTTCTTTTCCTCTTTTTTCTTTGCCTTTTTGGGCTGCTCTCCTCGTAGCCTGCGGAAGAGACCAAAACGTTTAGAGGGGGAGGACGGCTCCTGCTCTTCCACTGTGCCCTCTGTCACTTCTGAGGTCGGTAACGAGGAATCTTTTGAAGACTGGGTCACATCAGGAGGGGTTTGGGTTTGGTTTACAGCTCCAGGATTGGTCGGTGATTCATCGTGTGTAACTTCTGGGTGATTAGGGACAGGTTGTGATTGGCTAGTTTTCTGTGGGATGGTGAAGAGATCTTCGGAGAGCCTACGTGTTAACCTGGACCCACGGGAGCTGGAAGACTTGCGGACGCAGAAATCACCAGAGGTCCGGTTACTGCGGTGCCCAGAGGCTTGTGTCAGACTGCTGTTGTTTGACTCAGCAGGAGAATCATCTGTATTTTCGACATGTGGGTTGCTGTCGGTACGTGGATTGTCTGTCACGTTAGGAGTGGATATGAAGACGTCATCCTCTCCTAGAGTATTTTCTTGAACATTTTCTGTGCTCCCTTCCTCCTCTGAAGGACCCACAGTGACGTGGCTTATCAGTTCTTCGGGTGCAGGTTCCTCAGAGGTACTCATTTCTACTGAACTCGTTTTCCCATCAGGCTCAGTGGTGAGATTCACTGCTACGGCCTGCTTTGGAGTCTCCTCATTCTCTGGAGGTGCTACAGAGTCAGGAGCCTCCACATTTGTCTGAGTTTCAGCTGGTGTTTCCTCTGCTTGTGTTTGACTGTTGTCAACCTGTGCCTCTGAGTGCACAGTCAAAATTATTTCTTCTTTTTCCTGTGCGGGTTCAGATGCTACTGTATCACACTCTTTCTCTGAACAATGAGCACATTCTTCACTTGACTCCTTCACTGTGTCATCTGCGACTGGCATTTCTGCATCATCTTCTGTGTCAGCTACTACATCAATGTCTTCTTGTTGGATGCATTCAAGTGAAGACAGGATTAATGTTTCTGTTTGTGTCTTAGTCTCTGTCTTTGAATCAATGTGTTGTTCTGAATCTATTTCTGCTTTTTCAGTCTCTAATATGTTCTGCTCGGCTGCATTTTCCTCCACCTGTCCTTCAGTTTCTGTCTCTGTTTGGGAGTGGCACTCTTCAATGTCAGCTTCTGCTAATGACGCCATGCTTAATGCATCACCCTGTGAGTTTTTGTCCTTTGTGATCACTTCTTCCTGTGTCCCTGTCTCTATTGTTAGATCTGGATCTGTGAAAGTTGCTGCTTCGATGTTGCTGTTTGTCTCCGAGTCTGAACTTGTCTCAGTTCTCGTTTCTGAGACTTCTGAGACTTGTGGCTCATGTTTACTTTCTGTCCTCTCCTCTGGTTTCATCTCAGCCTGGATCATCTGTTCTTCACTTGAATCTACACTTGCTTGAATTTCTTCATCTGTTCGTGGGTCTGCATCGGCACCTTTCTGTATCTCGCTCTGATTTTCCTCCACAGCAGCTGAATGTTCACTTTCAGACACTTGTTCTTCCGCCTCCTCCTTTGTGTCTTTGACCTCGGTTTCCTGGTCCTGGCCTTTGTGATCCTGTTGTTCCAGGACTTGTGACTGGCTGTAAGAGTCCAACTCCTCTCCTCGTTCAGTGGGCTGAAGAAGATTTTCAGCAGTCTGATCTTTGGTTGGACTTTGGCTTGGTTCTGTCTCTTCAATTGTTTCTTCTGTCTGTTCTGAAACGATTTTGTTGACCTCTGTCTCTTTGGGTTGGTTTGCCTCCTCATATGTTTCTTCTGTCTGTTCTGAAATGATTTTGTTGTCCTCTGTCTCTTTGGGTTGCTGAGCTTCCTCATTTGTTTCTTCTGTCCGATCTGAAATGATTTTGTTGTCCTCTGTCTCTTTGGGTTGGTTTTCTTCCTCATTTGTTTCTTCTGTCTGATCTGAAATTATTTTGTTGTCCTCTGTCTCTTTGGGTTGGTTTGCTTCCTCATTTGTTTCTTCTGTCTGATCTGAAATGATTTTGTTGTCCTCTGTCTCTTTGGGTTGGTGAGCTTCCTCATTTGTTTCTTCTGTCTGATCTGAAATGATTTTGTTGTCCTCTGTCTCTTTGGGTTGGTGAGCATCCTCATTTGTTTCTTCTGTCTGTTCTGAAAGGATATTGTCATCCTCTGTCTCTTTGGGTTGGTTTGCCTCCTTTTCAGTGAATTTTGTTTCAACTTCTTCAATCTGTTCTTTTACTGTCTCTGTGTCTTCTGAGTGCTCTGTTGGTGTGTTTTGAACTTTGTCCATCTTTTTAGGTTCCTCTAAAAGTTCTTTCTCTTCAGTTTTCATTGTTAGTTTTGACTCGCTCTGTTTTTTGTGTTCTTCGTCATCCTCCTCCTCCTGAACGCCCTGAACCTTCTTAAAATTTAACTCGTTCCAGTTTCTCCAGTCCTCCTTCGCTCCCATTGAAAGATGCCTCACAACTTTAGCACCGCCTTCCCATTCACCTGTGTTAGCTTTCCCCCCTTTCCTCAACCTCTTGTGAAGGAGCGAAGGAGAAAGGGACAGGGTGGAGGCCGAGCGAGAAAGAGGGACAGACAGGTTCCCTCTCTGTCTCTCTTTCCTGTCCCGTTCTTCCTCATTAAGCCGAGCCCTTGCCCACGCCATCCGGTATCCCAGACAGCGACCTCTGGGGTCAAAGCTGGATGAAGGTCTTTCTTTCCTCCACTTATGTAGTTCCTTCTCCGTGTGTCTCTCCAGATCTCTGGCTGACAGTGGAACTGAACACACCTGAGAGTGCGGGAGGGGGAGGGGGGGGGGGGGGGGGGGGGGGGGTGTAGAGGTAGATTACAGTAACCTTGATGTGGTTAATCTGAGTTAAATGTTGAATATCATTTTCCTTTTATTACATTATTCTCAATAAAATGCAGCTGACATATCGCAAATACACTTACACTATATGTCTTGAAGTTGACATACAACAGTCTAGCTTTCCCTCCAGTTCAGGTTCAGTGAAAAGCCTAAATTACACTGGATTTATAACCAGGCTGTATATTTCTGGCTAACTGGTGCTTTAATGAAAATGCATGAACGTTGATGTGTGTTATTGTAGTTTTCAACGCAGTCTGGAACATTGTTTTAGCAGGTTATTACCTCTGCTATAAAGGCGTCGTCGTCCTCCTGGACCTGTTCCCTGACGCCCCTCAGCCTCTCCAGAGTCTCCATCTGGCCCGGGCACTGCTTCCTCAGCTCGGCACGACCCAGCACCCGACGCACCAGCACCACCGCCACCTGGAGCAGCACCCGCACCCCTGCACAGAAGAGAGAGGTGAAAATGACACCCGGGGGAACAGTGGTAGCCATATCAAACCCATCACAAGCTGTAGAATATTTCCAAACAAATAATTATTCTGCAAATCAATTTAGCACAGTTATGATATACAGATTATCATGTCAATGAAATTACACATTTAGTTGCCTCCCTTTTGGAATACAATGTAATTTGTATGACCATCAGCCAATGTGGAGGATTTACCGTAGCAGAAAAACAGATCCCAGACTCGGAGCAGAGTGTTGAATGGCAGGTGGCGTGTGAACAGACACATCAGCCAGTCAGTGGCGAACATGAGAGGCTCCACTCCGTGGTGCTGCAGGTGTTTGTGTGCAGCAGGACATGTCCTTTTCAAGACCCAGGTCAACATGCCTGCATCAAACAGGACTCCCTCCTGTACAACACATGGCATGAATACATTAGCTTAGCATTTTTCTAATTCATAGCACAAGCAAACAAAAAATCTACTGTCAGATTCAATTTACTGGCCTATATTTGAAATATCTGTGTACAGCAAACTAAACAGGTTTAAAAGTATGTCCGTATGTATATATATGTGCATGTCCTCACCAGCAGAGGGCTGTAGTATCCAGGCAGGTACTGCTCACTGATCTGCACCAAACACCAGAAGGCTTCCTGTCAGCATTAGATTAGGTGAATATTAGATGTCACATTAGATAATTTTTTGAACATTTATTAACATTAATTTTTTGAACATTTACTGCCAAGGTATTTATGCCTCTGAACCAGCGTTTGTGCCATATTACAGACATATTACATTTTAACCGATGATGCCAACAGTGGTACACATTAAATGTCTGAAAAGGGTTTTTGTTTTTCCAGTAAAATGCAGATTAATGAACTGTATTTTAAAAAGGTTTGCCGCATCTTCATTTTGCTACCTCTGCAGGCATGTTCATCAGCAGCACTGCAGCCACAGGCCCCTGTGCCTGGCAGTAACCCTCTTCTGGTTGGTACTGAGTGTAGGCTTTCAACACCCGGAACAAACCACGCTGCCTACACACAGACACACACACCACAATAGTCAGTCACACAAACCACAAGTTTAAAACTCACGATTATGTTTTGATAAAACCCAAGTTCGACTAGCGAAGTGAGTTTACAAAGTTAAAATACAGCAAATTATATCACTGTCTACTTTCTAGTTTTAATGAAGGAACTTTTATTTTTCCACAGACACAGAGAAAGCAGGAATGCAGAAATGAGGTGGGAGTAGCAGAGGTATGCTGAAGACCAAACAAACTGCAGGACTGTTCTGTAGCTACCTACTCTTCAACAGAAACAAGCATAAGTATAAATGTTATCTACCCATGTCCATCCTTGGAAAGGAACATTTCATGGAAGGGGAACTGTCGGTCCAGGTCTCTTTCAATCACATCCACCCAGCTCTGCAGAGCAGGCTGCGAGTCCAGAGACTGACACAGAAACAAAAGATACCTAATATAAATATTATATAAATGTGATATAAAATTGAGAATAGCATCAGATTGTGTCACATTTGCTTGAAAAATAACATAAACAATTACTTGATTGCCAAAATTGTGTCAATTATTTTGTCTTTTGATCCACATTTTGAAATCAATTAATTAACTAATTGTTTCTGCACTAGTTGCACGGCATCCTTTGTAACGAGTTTTCTTGCCTCGTAGAGGTGTTCGTTTTGTTTCATCCTTTCAGTTGCTGCACAAAGCAGAGGCCAGCACTTCGCTCTGAGTGAGGCAGGGATGCCTTTCTGACACTGCACTTTGACCTGAAGAGAGATAGGTAACAGAGACACAGGATCAGCCCAGAGAAGTCATAAACAAACGACTACAGCAATGTGATTCTGTATTATCAGTTGACAGTATGAAAGCCTTTTTCAAAGCTGACATTTTGACTTGTCAAAATAGGAAAAGAGTCCCAGTGATGACAGTGAGTTTCTTTGTTTGTTTGTTTGTTTGTTTGTCTGCAGGATTACGCAATGAACTGATTTGCACCAAATTGAGGGATGGGGCATGAGCTAGGGAGGAACCCATAAAAATTTTGTGGCAGATCTCGATCATTAACTGTGAGTTTGAATTTCTTTCTCTGAAGTGTGGTGTGTGTTGTTTTACATTGGCCTTGGCAGAGGTCTGCACTCTCTGAGTGCCCTTCTATGTAATGACTTAAAGTGTCTAAGATGGGGCACACCTTGCTGGTCTTCTTCAACAACATGCGATCCCATTGGAGAATGATGTTGATCCATTTGGTCTCTCTCTGCCTGACCAATTCAGGGGGCGGGCCCACACTCCTGACACAAAACATCATACAAAATACCATGTAAGTATTTTTAAACATGAAACAACAGTAATCCTACAGCAATGCATGCCTCTTGTGTGTCTCATCCATTGACTATACAGCATTAAGGCTCTCAAAACAGTTAGCTTGAGACCTTTAAGTCATTGTGCAGCATTTCTGCATGCTCTTTTGTGTGTTGTCATTACAGAAAGGCAATGCTCCGAAAAACAAGACAGGAAACAGGAAAACCACACGTTAGCAGTGTGATGTCTCTATGGCAACAGGTCAGGATGTTATCAATGAGGAAAGTACGAAGACGACAGGTAGCTCTTTGTTCAGCTGGTCTCATCCTGATTTTAAACTGCTTCAAATGCAGCCCACCACCAAGATTTTTTGTTTCATTGTTGTTCGAAGGTAATTTAGATATGTAGTCAATTGATTTTTGAAAGTGATTGCTTGTATTGTCAGAAAGTAAAAATGTAAAAGTTAAAAGTTCATTGCAGTTTGTGCTCTTTCTGGCATGGATTTTACATGTTCCTGCAGAATTATAAAATCCACATTATTACAGCATCCCCAGAGTGTATTATAATGTAGGTTTTGTAATATAGGTTTTGTCTCTTCCTTTCACTTCGAACAGGCCTGACACAGTTTTGTCGTAAAGGTTTCTGTCCTGATTCAAAATGAATCCCCATTAATACAATTGAAGGCCCTTGCAGATTGGGTTGCCTTTCTGAGAGGCAGAGCGGTTTGTAGATGAGCCTATAAAAAACAAGCCCTTGAGAGACTTTCAGTTAACCTGCAGTCTTCTAATCAGATTGTTTTCCAGCATGCATGGAAACATTTTGTTTTGAGTAATTTCTTTTGGCACTGACAGAAACAACAGGAAAATATCTGAATCTTAAAGATTAAAGCAACAAGCAGCTCACGTCCAACTTGAGACCATCCTCTGTGATGAGAAACTTTGATTGACTTTATTTTAAAGGGTCACATTGCTTTACTGTTGATATGTATAGTTCAGCTATCTGATAATAATGTATGAAAACCTTACATTTGATCACAAACATTTAAAACATTTTTGAAACGTAAAAGTTTATGTTTTTGATCATTAATAAAGAATACATTTTAGTAATGAACAGAGATTTTGTCTGGATAGAGTCTGTATTTTTATAAATGTTGGACTTTCTAGAGTCTTATCTACCTGGGAACAGTTTAGTAATTTCAACAGCCACCTCAGCATACATTTGTCTCTCTTTCGTTTGACCTATTTAATTAAACACAGAAATGAAAACAGAGAAGCAGAATACCTGGTTTTGGTTACAGTGCCAACCTCACTATTGTTACACAAACAGTAGACAAGCACACATCTGGAAGTGCTCACCCAGCTGTGGATCCATTGGTCAGAATGAAGCCAAACCGGTCTGTCTCAGGCTCTAGACCGACCTCAGACCCAGCATCAGATCCAGAGCTGTCCTCTTCACTGAGGTTCTTCTGAGCTGCACTTGACGGACTCAACATCTTACTGAAAGAGAGGAAGAGGCTCTCATTATTCGCCATGTCTGTCTACCCTGTCATCATGATTATGGGAGAGATGTCAGAAATTTGTGACTTTACAAAGCCTTCCACATGTAGAAATACCAAAGATGTTCAATACCTTCACCCCGTTAGTAATAGTAGTAGTTGTTAGTAGTATACTAAGTATTTATCTTGGTGATCAATAAGAATTGTTCTACTGTACTTAATATGATTTTAAGAGTACGTTTTACCTCGTCTCTTATTCGAGCCAGGGTTAGGAGATCTGCTGCCTCAGTTTTTTAGCATTAGTGTAAAGTAGTCTAAGTCAACTTTCTGTCCTTAGACCACAAACATAACCACACCTAGAGGAAAACCAAACCAAGAGAACAGTTGGTAAATCTCCTTAAATATGATTTTAAACAAAGTTACCTTTTACATTTCCGGCATGTTTTCAAGTGTGAAGTCCTCCAGTGATGAGAGAGGAAGACAAACTTCCTCCCTCTGTTGCTCATTTGCTCTCTCTCTCTCTCTCTCTCTCTCTCTCTCTCTCTCTCTCTCTCTCTCTGTATCTCTCACTCCCTCTGTCTCTATCTATAAGTATTACACATGCATGATGACTCTTAAATCAACTTTTCACTGTCCCTCCGTGAAACACTGTAAACTGTTATACCAAAAAAATTGACTATTTTTGAAATACATTTTTTTTTTTTGCTGTGATGCAAGTGATACTCAAGCATGATTCATCAAAGATGTCATCAGAGTGAGTAATAACTGTATAATATGCTCTGCTGATCGTGTCCTTTCAATGTGCTTCCTCTTGTCTGGACAATATTTATGCCACTTTTGTTTGCTGTAGAAAATAGTGCAATTATACGAGCCTGACAGTAATTTAAATAAAATGGAAGATATCACCAAAAGTGCAGTTGTTTTGTTATTTCCTCACTAAGAATAGGAAATTACCGAGCAGCACTTGAATGCAGCATAAATACTACTGCGCAGTTCAGGGACCACCGTCTGTTGTTGCTCACCGCTCACCAAAAACTTGTGAAAGGTAAGTCTAGTTGAAGATTATTATAAACACGAACTAGTGACTGTAGACGATTATTTAAGGCTTCGTTAATAGGAAACACGTTGTGTTCATTGAGCTGTTATCCGTTTTCTGTTAAATTACCCTAAATTAACTACCTTTTCAAGCAGTGATGTAGGTGGGCGATCTAATTGTAGTGTGATAACAATTTGGGAGATACAATTTGGCATGGCGAACGCATATTAACTAAATAAATCAAGGAAAAATAATGATAGAATTAAACATTTAAACTGTGTGCTAAAGTTGCTAACTGAGGAGCCACATTTTGCTAACGGTTATTTAATTGTAATGACGCATTCAGGTCTGCCGTGAACGAGCATGCCTGTAACCTATCTGGTAATGAGAGGATTCAAACCGGTTGAAAAATTGCGGCAATATCGCTCTCGTCGGCAGTATAACATTATATTAACACTAACACAATAAAGTAAGACTATTAGATTGCGACATGTATCCTATAGTGTGGTTATACAAGTGAAAACAAACACTTGTTAACAAACGTTTACCATATTTAACACAATAAAATAACTAAATCAGTACACTTTCTGTGAATATTACACAATTATATAGAGACTGTTGGTCTAGTAACGGCGACTAACGTGAGGGCTACTTAATCGTATAAACTGGATCTGTTGTCGATTTTCCCACTCTGATAGAATGCCATAAATGTGGCCAACTGCTGACGTAATAGCAGGGATTTGGGGCACGAGATTATAGGATGGTTGTGCTCAGTCAGCTGGTCTCCCTCCCTCCCTCCCTCGTTTTCAATGAAGAGCTTTTTCTGAGTTGCTACAATGGACGTTTCTCTCTACTGTGTACATTTTAGTTGCTCTGATGTGTTTCAGTTATTTCGGTTTGCTTTTTCACTGCCTTCTTTGCTCAGATGTCCAACGTTACTACTGTGAGTCTGCGTCTTCTCCACTGCTACTCAAAGCAAGGTACTCCTTAGGCAGGTGTCATTAAGAAAATAATATCTATACGCACAAAATGAAGCATTATCACATCACATTTGTATGTATCTTCAGGCACGTTTGGATATGGTCCTGGTGTCATGCGCCCATTTAGTCTGAGTGCACTGAGAGAGGGCTATAGTAAGTACTGCTGCAAACCCATAACTGTTCATATATGCCATTCTCAATGGAGGGAAAACATGTGGCCGTTGTTTGGACTGATCTAATCATACAATCTTGTCCCGCTCTATTCTACTTGCAGAGTATGTGAATGCTCAGGAGCTGCCGACAGACCTGAGGTCCATCACTGACCGGGCTGCAACAACCCTCCTTTGGACTGAACTTTTTAGAGGTCACATATACAGTGATTTCTATGCAGATAGCCTATGTCATGTATAGAGTTAAAAGATAGGCCTAATGATGTTCTATAATTTTATTACTGTGAACAAATCTCATGAAAAGGCATGAAATTTATCCTGTTAAAAAGTATTGTCTATGTAGTCAAAATCCGATTATTATTATTCCTGTGTGCCATAGATCTTCAAAAACTATTAAAAACTCACAAAGCGCCACACTGCTGATGAGCAGAGCCATTGTAATAAAGAGCCCATTCTACACACACCAGCCCTTTTGCTATAAATATTCACTAGTGCACCAAATGTGTATTAATTTAGGGCTGAAAATGTTAGTTTAGTTTATTTGACTTTGCAAGAGGGAGGACCTCAAATCTAAAGTTTATTGGAATCCTTAATGTAAAGAGAGTAAATATGCAGTAATCCAAGTGAATCAGTAACAACATATTACCAATACAATCAAGATCTGAACTGTCAAGTTAATCCAGTTTGCTAAAAACGACATTGCCCAGCTGTTTTAGGAAATGACACAGCATTTTATAAAATATATATTCATAACCTGTTTTCAAAGATTTAAGTCTGGTGTACAAACAAAAGGGGGCAGGGGCTATGTGCCACAGACAGTGAAGAAGTTGGAAAGAGATGAGTGATGAACTGACACATTTGTCTTTTCATGGGATTTGACAATAAGAAAAGTATAGAATATAACCAGTATTGTAATTCATGAGTCGTCACTCTCTTTGATGCTATGGCTATGACCTCCGTGCAGGTTTGGCGATGACTATGAGTTACTTGTTCCGTGAACCTGCCACCATCAACTACCCATTTGAGAAGGGACCTCTGTCACCCCGCTTCCGTGGAGAGCACGCCCTCCGCCGCTACCCTAATGGAGAGGAGCGTTGTATTGCCTGTAAGCTGTGTGAGGCCATCTGCCCTGCTCAGGTGAATACAAACACATACTGTTCCTACCTATAAACACAGAGCCATATTGCTGTAAAATGTATTTATGTTGCAGTTTTCTTGATCAGATGTCACAAACTGTGTAGACACAACTTTTCCTGTTATTTTTAAAAATAAATCCAAGAATGTATCTTTTTTCATTTTGACAAGGTAGATTTAATTTCATAGAAATATGATTAGCAGTGCACACACTTGATAGTAACCTTTTTTTTTTTTTACTTTTAGGGATTATCATCATCATTAGCATTATCATTAGCAACAGCTCTTTAGTGTTTCCTCTCTTAATTTTTGTCTTCACATGTTCAAAATGCGGTCCAGTGGCAGCAAACAGAACAAATGTAGGATGGTGGAATTTTTTGCTTGAAAATTGGTAGAAAACAAAAACAGCGAGCCTTCCTCACATATATTTTGCTTGCTTTTCATCTTGCATCTCTAACACACAAACCCACACACACAAAAAAAAAAAAAGGCAGCTTTTATGCACAAAAGTCAAGAAAAACAATTTATCTATTCACACCATACCATAGTACATCCTGTGTTCTGTTAATACTATGATTCAATTCTACAGACTGGTAAATAAATCCCAATCCCGCACCCAATTATTCTCACAATACCTGCTGCTAAGGCTGTGATAAAGTCACTGCTGAAATCCCTGTCTGTCCTGTCTGACTCGTTTTGTCTCTTCACTGTTCTCCCCTATGTTGAACCCAGGCCATTACCATTGAAGCTGAGACTCGGGCTGATGGCAGCAGGAGAACTACACGCTATGATATTGATATGACCAAGTGTATCTACTGTGGCTTCTGCCAGGAAGCTTGTCCTGTTGATGCCATTGTGGAGGTGAGAATAAGCTTAGACTGAATGGGAGATTCTATGGCGCTGAACTAAGGTGGCTTTTGGCAGAGTAAAACTGTAAATTTATTTCCTATCTTCCACAAAATGGAAAGTTATTTATCTATTATAATCACACAGTTCTTCACACAACATAAACTCAACCCACCATCAAAATCTTATTATAGAACTGTGTGCATTTAGACCTACAGACCGTTAATTTCTAGTTTTTTTGTCAATCCCTTCGCCAGGGTCCAAACTTTGAGTTCTCCACTGAAACCCATGAGGAGCTGCTGTACAACAAGGAGAAGCTGCTCAACAATGGAGATCGATGGGAGGCTGAGATAGCAGCCAACATACAGGCGGACTATCTGTACAGATAGACTGACTGTCATATCTGCACACTAACCAAAAAGAAATGTCACATGTGAAAACTATATATCTTATCATTCTATGCAATAAAGAGATTACTTGTAGCTTTAAAGATATTCCAATGAATTACATACTGTATTAACAGTGAAGCCTTGCAGCCTCAGATTCTGTTGTCAGAGCTGAGAAAAAATATAAAAACGCACAATTTATGTCTTATGTTTTAAAGATGGATGATATCGTACTGCGTGATGATGATTTAATAATCTATAAACTATGTACCCTATGCACATGTCTATGATAGACTATTTTCTGCCGCACTTTAAAAGCATGGTTTATCTGATTTTAATAGGTAGGACATTTCTGAAAGAGTATATTTATGTAATGTTTTTGATGCTATGTAGGAAAGTGAAATAAATGATGTTAATAAAACTGTTAATTCGCCTGTTGTATTAAAACTGAAACAATTAGTTGACTGACAGAATAGTAATCACCAATAGTTTGATATTTAATTAATCATTAGAAACATTTATCAAGCAAATATGCCAAAAGATCTCTGGATCCAGCTTTCAGTGTGTGAGGACTTACTGTTTTTTTTTTTTTTATATCACCATAAGTGATACCTTTTGGACAGTTTTGGATTGTTGGTTGAGCAAAACAAGCAATTCTGGGATTTTTCTATGATCATGTTTAAATGATTTTTTAAAGAAAACTTGATTGATCCAAATATAATCAACAGATTAATAATAATTTCAGTCAATTAAATTATTTCTGCAATGTAAGCCATGGTTGAACCAAAATGTAGTATTAATTAGAGCTAAAACGACCAATGGATTTGATTGGCAGCCATTTACATGATAAATTCATCATTTAAATCATTACTGACACACAATCACAACTGGGTAGTTGCTGGTTCCAGCTTCATTACTACTGTTATATGTTTTATGTGACAGTAAACCAGGTATATTTGGTGTGTTGGTTGGATAAAATGACAAAAAAAGCAGTTATGCATTATGATGAGCATTGTTGCTTTATTTTCTTATATCTAGACCTGAAAATTCATTGATTTAGACGTTTCTAAGTATATTTACAAGTTGGTAAGACCTAATTAACTGCACCCTCTGAATTTGTGATTAGACATATGTTCAAAAAAACGTTCAGTCCCTCGTTTAAAACGATAGGCTACTTTATGAGATGTAAAATTGGATGGGCAGACGCTAGATCTCTGTATATTTTATAGAAATTGAATGTTCTGCTGAATCATGCTCAGCGAACACTAGGGTGACTGCACTAAACTCAAACAAGTTTTTTGCCGCTGCGATGGTCACATGATAAGGGCGGAAACTGACTCATAGTCCACGCCGAATCTCCCGCGAACGCAGCCATTTACTCTTTCCTCTCTTTGCAGTAGCACCCGGTGAGTCTATATTCTTCTCTCATTTTGGGCCATCCCAGATTTCAAGTTTGTGTTTATCGGGAAAGTAGGTTAAAACAACGACAAACTTGACGGTATGGTTTGGATCTGTATGGTGCTATATGTGTAGCCACGTGAGGAAGGAGCAGCCAGACTAGGCCATTGATTTTTTCTTGTTAACTCGCAGCTAACTTAGCCGTTAGCTCGGTGAAAAGAATGGCTTCCATGCCGTGCTGGCTAATAGGCTAGCCAGCACAGCTCTCCCACATCCCACTGCTTTGTTCTTGAGATCCGTTTTTATTTCTCCGATCAAGTATATTTACTATTACTGACAAAACTAAATGTGAGTGCCTGGAGTCAGCTTGATGTGTGAATTTTGGTTCTTGTTTAAGTCGGCTGCCGCATGGAACACATTAGACGATCTCCCAGCCCGATTGTTCCAGTCGAACAAGAAAAAGTGCGGTCGCGCTTCGTATGGCGCACTCAAACTAACGTTAGTTAGCATGTTAGCCAGCTAGCTAGCGTTAGCGTTGAAATATGGGTTCAGAAGCGAGCTAGTCGTGCATTCATTCAGATTCGCAGTACAGCCCTACGTATATTTGAATTTAAGATATTCAGACGTTAACATAACGTCAACGTTACATGTGAACCTGTCGGACCGTTAGCGCGGATAGAAAATGCTAGAACTGGTTATCGCTAGGTAACAGGCTGTGAAGTATAGCTGCTGGTTCTAAAGTAAACTGCTCAAAGCGTGAAAATAACAAACTAACGTACCGCGGCTGTTGCCCCATAGTTCACTTATCTAATATTAACATCAAACCAGGTAGTTGCTAACACCGCTAGCCCAACGTATTGATTGCTGTCTAACTTAGCAGGATGGAGGATGGAAAACGTGCTAACCATCCCGCCTTGTTTTGTTTCACACAGAAAAATCGCAACCACGGCGGACTCAATGGCACAGTGTGTACCGGTGGCGGTGTTTAAGGTAAGTGTTTGCTGTAAGACCTCACTTAAGAGTTGTTCGTCTGTCTTTTCAAATGCAGAGAATGATATTTGCAGTATCTACGCTTGCTGTGCTGAACCAGTATCAACCAGTCTAAACTAACTGTGCTTGCTTATAGCTGGTGTTGGTAGGAGATGGAGGCACCGGGAAAACGACTTTTGTGAAGAGGCACATTACAGGGGAGTTTGAGAAGAAATATGTTGGTGAGTACCTCCCATGTTGTGAAGTGAATGACACCTCAGTATGTTACAGATAATTAGTGAACAGATAGCACTAATTCGACTGGTGCTTAGTCATTTACACCAAACCATTATGCATCAATCAGCCAGAACAGATCAACCCACTAGCTGGCCCTGGGCCAAAACTATAGCTTTGGACACCTACTGAGCCCTCTGGGTTTAGATCTATTGGTGTATATGTCAGCTGAGTGACAACAAAGTACTTTGCAGAGATGCTAAACTAGTTTTGAGGTAATTTAGAAAAACGATGTCACCATTACCTGGTTTGTCCACCAGAGAGCACTGACTTTTCAATGGCAAAATGTACTGCTTTTAGCATGCATTTTGGTCACTAATTAATAAAAAAAAAAAACAAATGTTTAAAAAAGAATGTGGGTTGGGTGTGGGTGCTGCAGTCCATATTTATCTATATTATGTCAATCTATGTTCTGAGCACCTTTTCAAAAAAGATGAAATGGTTATATATTAAAGGCACTGCAGTGAAATTTCTGCAGATTGATTTTGATTGTATATGTGCTAATAAAGCAATTAAACTTCCACCTATTGTCATGTCCATGCTTATTTTTGAAATTTCATCATAGTCAACCTTTGCTTCTCTCACACTTCTTCTCTTTGCTTGTAACTCTAGCTACTCTGGGAGTAGAGGTGCACCCACTGATGTTCCACACCAACAGAGGAGCCATCAAGTACAATGTGTGGGACACAGCTGGTCAGGAGAAGTTTGGAGGCCTGAGAGATGGCTACTACATTCAAGGTGCTTTCCATAATTCTTAACATGTTCTGGTTATTAAACCTACAACAGTCAATCAATATACATTTAAATGTAACCACCCCCTACTGGGAATATTGTTTAATAAAACGTCTGTTACCTCCACAGCTCAGTGTGCTATCATCATGTTTGACGTAACCTCTCGAGTCACCTATAAGAACGTGCCCAACTGGCATCGTGACCTGGTCCGTGTCTGTGAGAACATTCCCATCGTCCTTTGTGGCAACAAGGTCGACATCAAAGACAGGAAAGTCAAAGCCAAGAGCATTGTCTTTCACCGCAAGAAGAACCTGCAGGTAATGACAGTGCTCACAAAATTATCAATATGTGTCCATTTCTCATTTTGTTTGAATAATAATTTCTAACTCACATATGCTGCTCTGCCCCCCAGTACTACGACATTTCTGCCAAGAGTAACTATAACTTTGAGAAGCCTTTCCTGTGGCTAGCAAGGAAGTTGATCGGTGATCCCAACCTGGAATTTGTGGCAATGCCTGCCCTCGCTCCCCCAGAGGTCCAGATGGACCCAACCCTTGCCGCTAAGTACGAGGAAGAGCTTCAAGTGAGTATGACCATAGGGGCACAATGTCTGTTCAGGTTACTCTATGTTGTAATTTCAATCTAGTGCCTAAGCCAAGTATACATAAACTAAGCAGGACACCGAGGTACATTGTGAATCTGAAATGATTTATCTTGTCGTCTGTTCTCAAGGTTGCATCACAAACAGCACTCCCAGATGAAGAAGATGACCTCTAACCTGTTCCCTGAATTTTCCCTCTCCCTCCCAACCGTGGAAAGGAATTTGTTGGAGTCTTGCCCCTTTACTGTAAAATCCCTTTTCAGATTTTTTATTTTTGAATTTTTTTGTTTGTTTTAAAACTAAGGAAAAAAAAACTTGGTGGAAAAGTTGTGGTTCTGATTTCACTGTATGACACACCCCATCCTAGTGTTGTCGTTGGCATGGCAACGTGCTACTCTTCATCGTCGAGCACCCTCCACTGCACTTACCCAGCTCACATAATGCTGTAGTACGGTGTACTGGAAGCACTAAGGGGAGTAAACTTTGAATAAAAACATTCTCAATATAACATGTGTATTTGTTTTTATTTCCTTGGACAGCAGTATCCCTGAAGTAACGGACATTTTCAGCTGAAAGGAGCACCAGTAGCTTCTTCATGGAAGACATTTTGACCTGCTACGGTAGGAAAGACACAGGTGTTGCTAATAACACTAATGAGGGCTCTGTTCTACTTAAGTTTCCTGGTAAGCCATAACACTAACAGTGAGCCAGCATCTATAGTACCTGGACCTGAAGCAGACAAATGGAATTCTGTATTGTGATTCTGTAAATCGGGTGAACTGTTCTATTAACAAGCACACTAAAGTTGGATGTGTTGCACATCGTTTGCGTTCAGATAAGATCAAGGCAAATGAAATGGAGCAAAGCTGGCTTGCCACGTGGGCGATTGCCCTGAGGCCTCAAATGTTCCTAGTTCACTGCATGTCAGTGGGTTTTATTAATTTGATTAATTACAATTTATTAAGGGATTTGGATTTTTGCACATTTTAGAACATAAAGACATGTCCCTCATTAGTAGCTAATGTTACCCTATTTACTAGAGAAGGGATGTGTCAAAATTTGTTTTTACGAGCTTCACCATTTTATCTGTGCTCACATAGTGCCTATTATCACAAAGCAACTCACCCCAAAACCTTGTGCTCAGATTGTATTATTCCAGTAGAGGAATACTGGTTGGGTCCGTGGGCATACAACAAAGGAGGCATGTGCACTCTGCTGTGTAGCTCTGTAACTGATGGAAACTTGGAGAAGACAGGATACATACACAATACACAGTAGGCGGGCGGTGGGTGGGTAGACAATAGGGACTCCTAACTAGTTAATCCGGCCATGTAATCGGGCACAATGATGGTGCTTTAGTAGCTCAACAGATGAAAAGATTTCCAAAGCTATTTCCAAGCATAGTATGAGCCTATGTTGTAACCTGCTCAACAGAATATTGGCCACCAGGTGTCAGTCAAGTTCTTTCACTCAGAGCAAAGCGACCGTTTCCCTCAGGATTACGTAATAGTTTTACAATGTGACGTGGGCCTTCTTTACACACGATGGTTACTACGGAGCTGGGTTAGAATACAGCGTCATCATATTCCATACAATTAGACGTACATTATTTTAAACCAGTCAGACATGCTGTCAACTGCTTTATAAAGCACACATAAACACCTTACCCTTATCTACCCTCATAGCATCATCAACAACTTTGCACAACTGCATGAAAACGTGGTTTCATGCAGTCGAAGAAGACTGTCTAATATGATTGAAATCTAGTTACTGAGTGGACCTTGTTGAATGTTTAAGTCAACCTCCTCTCATTGTTTTGTTGTCCAACAGTGTAGCACTTAATTAAATATTGGAGCCACAAAAAAGACCTTCATCATTTAAGATTAATTTGGTTTAATTTGAGCTTTAAAATCAACTTTAATGAATGGCCTTAAGTGGTGCTTTTACAGAGTTTGCACTCTGGTTTTATATGATTCTTGTTGTCTATTGTATATCATTTCTAGTTTCATAATAATATATATCATATAATTAGATTGACATTATTGATGAATTAATGTGCAAGTAGAACTTTGATGTTGCATTTGGTAAAGGTTGGGATAATTTTAAATTGTTTAAGTATTCCTGGGTAGGTTCATCCATAATGCATCATAATTAATTGTTGGTTATAATTTATATTAACAATTGGAATTTGAAAAGTAAATAGTAACTAAAGCTGTTGGATGTATGTAGTGAGGGTAAAAGTACAACATTTGCCTCTGAAATGTAGTGGAGTTGAAGTATACGTCCGAAATATAAGCAACATAAAATGGAAATACACAAGTAATACGAATACCATAAAATTGTGCTGAAGACCTCAGGGGTATCAGGCAATGTACTAATATTACAATATAACAATGTAGGCCACATCATTAATTTTCATCTGCATTCCCTTGGAGGTTTAATACTACATACTGTCATCGCCGCCAGCAGGAAGGCAGCAAATCTAGTCGTCATTTAGGCAGTGAATTGGATAAAGAAGGTTATTTTTCCCACATCACCTGAATGTATCACTAGTGCAGGTGGCTCAGGGCGTGGCTTCATCCTTACCGGACGGGGTTTTGTCAGCGCATGCGTGAGACAGGAAAGTGCGTTTTAGAATGATTACTGGTGTCCAGCGGAGGGACAGATTATACGGCTCTACACAACTGTTGTTTTAATCCCCTGGGCGAGGAGATTTAGCAAAGAAAAAACAGTGGCTTTAAACCCAGCAGCCATATTGTATGGAAAAACGACGGAAAGATTCCTGTTTTCAGAAAAAGTCGGTTTCTTATACACTTTTGTCAAGACTTTTGGGGAGTTTAATTTTCTTTCTAACTGGCGGTGGGGTTGTGTTGGACAGCTAGCTTGCCAGCTGGCTGAGGAGTCCAGAGATTGTGACTAGTTTCTGAGCCATTTACACAATATTGTGGTTATCGCCTTAGTGTTAAAATTGTCAAATCAACCGTGTGAAAGATGAAGGACCGATTGGAGCAACTTAAAGCGGTAAGTGGTGTCCAGGAAATGTTAAGTTTGCTTACAGCGTTTTTTTCCCTCTGCAGTATTGTCTCTCTGTACACTTTGATGAACCTCTAAAAAACATTCCTTATAGAAATAAAGAGATGCGATTTTAATTTTATTTTTTTTACTATAACCCCTTTTAGTTAAGCCTTTATGATAAATACTTGACAGATAACATATCAATTTGAAACAATGTTGTACAATGTGATGACATAACTCTTGTAAAACACTGCAGGTTGGTAGGTTGATGAAATGGGGATGTAAAAGTGGTTCAGCTATTTAGATATCATTTTCCATTTCTTTACATGTATGATCTGACAGCTGGGTGTCAGGGATGTAGACTTGTGTATATGCAAATATTTATTAATTTACTCAGCTTTAGTAGTGCAGCAGATGAATCATTCTGATTTTACCATTAAAGCTGAAATGATAAGTCGATTATTCGTTTAGCTGATTAACAGAAAATCAATCTTTAAGTTGTTTATCAAACGAAAATGTAATATGACATCTGTTTTCAGCTTCTCAAATGTGACCATGTGTTGCTTTCTTCCATTTTTTGTCAGTGGATATAATTATATATTGTTGGGTTTTGGCCTGGCTGGGAAAAAAATGTATGGGCATTTTAAACAGACTAAATGATTAAGCTTTGAAATTAAAAGATAAAAAGTTAATAGACTAATCAATAAAGAAAATATTAAGTAGTTGCAGTCCTAGTTGCCATCACTGCTAAAAAGTACATTAAACCATTGAAAATATAACAAATATGGTCAAACAAGAAGTTTAAAATGGATACAGGTTCTACAGTTGGGGTGGCTATGTCATCACAGTCAAATTATTATACTATGTACTAAACTGTACTAAACAGACTAATCATTTGCAACACAGAAGCATCCATTTTATTCATCTTTTCTCTATATAAATCTAAGTCAATGACAGTTTATACACTTGCTGCCCATTGGAGGTAGGGCCTTGATCCTATTGTAACCCAAGTTGGGATGTGTCGCTATAGCTACCTGAAACTGCTGGCCAAATATTTGCTATGTTTAAAGTTGCTGTAAGGCTACTGCGGTCCCCCCACACCCCAGGCATCTGTATCTCACACAGCTGGCTTCTTTTCATGGAAAAGAAGTGCAGATAGCGAATGAAATAGGCCACTCATGTGTTGGGAGGTTGAAAGTGTATTCGTTAAAACCTCTAAAGCTACTGTATGTTACAGTTCTTTTTTAATGGCTTCTTCCATCCTTACTACTTTTTACACTATGTACTTCTCAGTTTCTTTATCTTTTTACCTTATCCACACTCACCCGCCACCTTTACTTTCCTACTTGAGTTAACTTTCTAATGTTTAACTTTCTGGCTGTAATTTAGGTTGTATGTTGGTGTGTGTTTGTGGGGTGGAGGGGGTGAAGAGGGCATATGTTCATGTGAGCTCATGCCACTAGTGTGATCATGTCACCTGACATACTGTAGACCTGGAGTAGTTTGGGAAAGAGGAGCAACAGGAAACCAGGATAGTATCTTAAGCTGGAGCTCTGGTTTAATGTGACAGCTCATGCTGCATGCTGTTTAGCAAGCAGTTTGATTATAGTTGCCTGCTCAGACCTACTTCGACAAAAATAGATCATTAGTTGCTTGACAAATTTCAAATGACGCTCCAGCGATTAGTCCATTAATCAATTAGTTGATTGACGGAAAAATAATCAGCAACTATTTTGGTAATCAGTTATTTGCTTCAGTCATTTTCAAACAAAAGTAGTTCGAGCTTCTCTCATGTGAAGATTTGTTGCTCTTTTGTTGGGGTTTGGAGTACAGGTGGGACAAAAGAAAATATTCCAATGTGTCCCCTTTTTCACAATTATTTGGTATTTCGTAGACTGAAGTAGACTTAATGAAAATAATTGTTAGTTGCAGCTAGATTAAAGATCAATGTCAACGTGACAGCAGTTTTCTGTTATTCAGCCTTTCTGTTTCATTTCCCTCATAGTATTTTGAAATGTGTTTTCAGTCAAAGCCATATCCTCTTTAGTTAAGTGTGTACAGTTTTTCCCTTCATGTACTACAGGCCTAGTGGGCAAACAGTGTTACTTTTCTCCAGCACATGGCTCAGATATCAGCGCAGTGAATGGGGGAAATTGTAACAGCAGGAATGTGGCTTCTTCTGTGGCACATGGAGATTTTAAATCCCTTGTCAGATTTCACCATTGCATTAACTCAAGTCCTGATAGAGTATTTTGGCTTCTGTCACCGTGCTGCTGTAAATCTGACCCCAGCTCCCTGTCCTGCTGCCGTGATAGTTAATGGCTCACGTTCCAAATCACCCAGTGGAAAATCTAATGCACAGGGCTGCTACTAAAAATTCTTTTCAGTATTAAATAATTTGCTGAATATTTTTCTTGATTTAATTGGTTGGTGATTAAGAGGTAAAACGACTCTGGAGATATTCAGTTTACTGACATAATGTTTAAATTGGGAAAAGTTTGGAATTTTTGCCTGAAGAATGACTGATCACTAAAATAGTTTCTGAATACTTTTCTTTTGATTGGTTTATAGATTAATCCACAAACTTGGAGCTCGGCAAGCGCACACATTGCTTTTGCCTTTATCCAACTACCTTGTCAGCTCAATTTGGTCTTTGCTCACCCTCATTTTTCTCAGCCTATCTTCTCAACCTAGAAGTGCTGTTGGTGTTTGGCTGAAAGTGTTATACCCGGTACTGTTACATCGTTTATGATCCTCAGAGACAAAGTCCTGCCGGTTTGTCACCTCCCAGTTTCTTTGAGATGACGGAGTCACAAGAAAGATAAGTGAGCGAGAGGGTTGGACATTCAGCTTTTGTGTACATAGTTTTGTGCATGAAAATGAGTCATAGAGGTTACTTCAGGTTTTTTTCACTGAATCTTAGACTTATCGTTTGTGTGTGTATGTGTGCTCAAGTACAATTTACCATGGGGATGTAGAGGCCGATCGGACAAGCTCAGTCTTTGTACTTGCTCGTGTATGTGTCTTTTTAGTGCTTTGTTTTTTCTGTCCATGGGTTTGATCACTCTTTAGTGGGTTTCACATTTGATCTGACTTTCCAGAAAGACCAGTACAAAACATTCTTGTGATTGGAGCTCCAATGAAATTGTGTGTTAAGAAAACCTATCAGTTTGATTAGCAGTTGTATTTGTGAGGCAGAGGACCTGCTGCAGTGTAACGCCTCTGTTTAGTCATTGCCTAGTTGAGTGGAATTATGCAACATGACATATTGTGCACATTTGCATGCAGAATAAGCGTAATTAAAATGAACTAGCCTGCGTCCAGGGTGACATTTCCATTATTCATGTGCGGCATGTGTGCTAGTTTCTAATTTTAGTGTCAAGTTCACCAAATGTTATCCGGTTTGTTTTTTAATGTTTTGATGATTGCACAATCTTCATGTAGCTAAGAGATTATAGCATTTTTGGTCCAACAAAAAGAGAAAATCTAATTTGCTGCTGCATGGTTCACTCAGTCAACATTTTGGCAGAGTTGAACAAAGTGGCATTAAATCTACTTTGTTCACAATTTATATATTTATTTTTCAAAAAAGATGATGAGATGTGTGTGTGTCTTACTTTCCCCTCAGCATTAGACAATATTGAACAAAATGCTGTAAAATACTGGTTAATGTTAATCTAGTTTTACAGTTTACAAACATGGCATGTGTCACACTGCATTCTCGACTACAACTAGTCATGACACACCACTGCCAACTCCCATGCAGTGATCAGAAGCAGTATGAGGTTAATGTATTATGAATAACTTTATGATTCAAGATGATAATGCAATTTGTTGTTGGGTTTTCTAACAGTAATACATGTCTCCAAGGTCAGTCATAAGTGAATGAGTTTAACAACAGTATCAGACAGTTTTTGCATGAAAGCAAGTGTGTGTGTGGCATTTGTTGCACACATCAGTCCTTTTCCCCTTATTTCTGCTGAACGAGAGACACTGGAAGGAAGTGAGTGTGTGTTCTTATCTCTCTACTGCAGAAACGCTGTGTGAGAGAGCATAATGTGTGAGCCAGAGCGGTGTGTTTGATGAATAACTCAGTGAGAGATTCAAAAACAGGCGGTGTGTCAGTGTGTGTGTGTGTGTGTGTACGTGTCCAGGGAACTCTGTGTTCACAAGTTTTGTTAGTTACAGCAGGCTGAACCAAATAGTCTAGACTCCATTTGCAAGTCAAATTTTAGATGAGGGGTAGAAGGTTAAAGACAGCCTACAACCCATTTGAACAGCTGCAGTAAATGTTACTGCCCAGGGCAGTAAAGACAGTCTATTATCAAATATGACTAAGAGTCATCAATAATCAAAGGTGACCACCGCACACTGAGAAGACTTCAACGTGACAGGCAAATCATCATATTTGAGAGGGAGGTCGCTTGAAAAATGACAAAATTAATCAATTTAGAGCTGCAACGATTGGTCAGTTAATTCATTAGTTGATTTTCACAAAAAAAAATAATTGGGCACTATTTTGATAATGGATTAATTGATTTTTCAAGCCCAATGCCAAAAGATTCTCCAAATGTGACTATTCTCTGTTTTGTTTATAAAGGGAGAAAGACATTAAAAAGACATTACTGTGGCCTCTGAGAAAGTATGTTTGCCATTTTTTCACTATTGTTTTTATCATTTTAGAGACTAAACAATAAATTGAGAAAATAATCGTTAGTTGCAGCCCTAAATCAATTATCAAAATAGATGCCAGTTAATTATCTGTTAACAGCTTACTCAATAAATCAACAAATGATTGCAGCTCTAATTTCTGGTTCCTTTTGTAATGATTGTATTGTGTATTGTGCATTGTGTAGCCCAATAAGAAACCAAGGAACTGTGTGAATTAAAGAAAAATATTCAGTTTGCAGCATAAATCAAGTGTTGTACTGATATTGGCTGAGATTAGCAGTTTAGAGATTGAGGCTCAGTCAGGTGATATGACAACGCAGGGAAGTTGACAGGTGTGTTGGCTAACATTCTCCATGCTTTGGCTTTGATCCAGGTGAATATAGCAAAAGACACCTGACTTTCTCCAGGAAAGTCAGGTGCCCAGACTTCAGACTCTGTAACTCATTACACAACAAACACGAACTGCTATGTGTTAAGATTATAGTGTAAACATATCTGACTTTAAATGGAGAAGTAATTAAAAGAGAGGGAACAAATTGAGCATGTCTGCCCCTCTCACTCATTGTCAGTATTTTTTTCTGCCTAACACTGTCACAGCATTGGCCCTATGATGTCTGTTTACACTGCACCTGAGCTGTGGTTTCTTAGAGTCAGTTGAAAACAGGTTGAGTTCCTGGAGTCTGGCCCGAGTCATTCACCGTGTAAATATTCACCAGCAGTGCTGAGCTCTTTGTGGCCAACTGAGCTGCACTGCCCTGTGTTTACTGACTGTCTCTTGTGGCATGTTTATGACATCAGCAACGTTAAGTTTTTTGATAAATTTATTGGGTGTAGGCTGATTATAGTCAGACCAATATTTCTGGTGGTGGATGTATCATGCTGAGCTACTAACCAGGAAGCAATTTCATTAGTATGGCCTTCAGCAGTGGCTCGTGGTTTAACGTCAGCGGGTTTTCCACCCTGATAACAAATAAAAACGCTTCTGCGTCAGCTGTGGCCGGAGGTTTTATGTTTTTTGGTTGATCGTCTGTCTGTCCATCCCATGTGAATGTGAATGTGATATCTGAGGAACAACTAGAGGGAATTTCATCAAATTTGGCACAAAGTGTCACTCAGACTCAAGGATGATTTGACCTTGGTGCTCACTGTCAATCAAAAAGGGACTCAGCCTCAGACAGATCATCCAATCATCATGCAGAAGCCGAGTGTCCGGGCCAGCCCACTGCCCCATATACCCCCAGAGACGCTGAGCGTCCGATGGGCGGGACAAAGCCCAGCATTTATCCAATGACCGTCTAGTTTCGCTGGAGTGGAACAACCCACTCTATGCTTCCCCATTGAAGTCAGTAGACGCTCGGCGTCTACACTGTGTAAAGCACTGTGGCGCTGCGGGGATGAATGAGAAGGAAGTCGTGTCGGTTACCTGTGATAAGTAGCTGATTCTGAACAAAAGATGAACGTGTTCTAGCGCATATTTAGTCAATGAAATGTACACACAACAGCACATATTTGACCACTTATTTTGTTGACATTTTAGGGGAAGCTGAGCTTCCCTTGCAGTCTTATAGCAATCGCCACTGGGTTTACCAACCAGTGTGTCCATAGCACAGGGTGTTGATAACTGTGCTTTTGAAAGTTGGTATTGAATGGTTGGTCAGATTCTTGGTTTTGTTCACTTATATTCATTCTTTGATTCTATAATTTCCTGGTTTCACCTAGTTGTGCTAATTTTTACTGCATTTAATATAAATGGAACAGGATTTCTCTATAATTGTCCCCAACATAGAGTGAATTTATTATTTATTATTACATATTAAACATATACAGAGGATTTAAAAAAAAAAAAAAAAAAGTAAAATAAAATGGAAGATTTATAAATAATGGCCATAAACTGCAGTGAAGCCACACATAGCTGGTTTCTGTTTTTACCCTGGTAAACACAATGAACATCTGAATGAACCTTTAATCCCGAGGCGTTGATGACATGATTGTGATTGTGACTGTGAGCATCTAATACCCTAAACACGCTCTCTCTGGCCAGCTGGACCTACTGCTATTAGTCTGATACACTCTTTACCTTTTTATTTTGTTAGACTTGCGATCAAGATGACGATGAGGTGGAAATTGCTGTGGACAATGCAGCCTTCATGGACGAGTTCTTCTCTCAGGTGAGTGTTACTGTCACTGCATTAATATGAGGGTGGCAGTACTTCTTTTGCTTGAAGTCGGCATGTTGGGGTTTTTTTTCTTTGAGATTTTTTCATACATTGTGTAATTTCATATCTTTCATATGTGTGTTTCAGATTGAGGACATCAGAAACAGTATTGATAAAATTGATGAGAATGTGGCTGAAGTCAAAAAGCTTTATTCGGTCATCCTGTCTGCTCCCACTTCAGAACAGAGTAAGAGACAGCTTTCCTTTCTGTACCTGTGCTTTTTTCTCTCTTCTGGAAATATATTCAGACCCTATTCACATAGGGTCATATTAAGGAATTTTTTCTTACCTAACCTCAATCCTTTCTCCTTTACAAGATGCAATTGCTTGCAATTTTGTGATCCAAATTGAATTAATTCAGACTTTTGATGAGAAGAACAAAATTATTCCTGAATCCAAAATGTTAGAGAATCATGTTATAGCATTTTGAAAGACAATAAGTAGATTTTCGTTTGTATTTTTAAAATTCTTAGCTGTTTTATTGCCACGTCTCTTCCTTCCCAGAAACACAGGATGACTTGGAGGCAATCACCAATGAAATAAAGAAGATGGCCAACAATGCAAGAAACAAACTCAAGAGTGAGTCGGCCCCCCACTACCACACACATCAGCTTGTCCGTCAGAGTAGCGGGGATGTTTAATAGATTTAATGTGACATGCTACTGAAGAATTAAATGACACAATGATGTGATGGTAATGATTTCAAGCTGAATCATGCATCATTATGTTGGTTTGATTCCCAGCCATCGAGAGGTATCTGGAGTCTGAGGAGCAGGAGAGGGTGTCAGCTGACATGCGGATACGCAAATCACAGGTAAATGATCTGTGCATCTTAAATTTCAGGTGGCCTTTGGATGAAGGAGGTTTTGTAGGAAACTTTTCTTATGCTGAATGTAAACATTTTTCAAATTCTGTTCGTCCAGTGTTTAATCTTTAACTTTCAACCAGCGAGGACAGGGCAAAACATTACTGCTGTGGTAGTTATATTTTTTCCTGTCGTCTCCTAGTATGCAGTGCTGTCTAGGAAGTTCGTGGAGGTCATGACAAAGTATAACGAAGCTCAGGTGGACTTCAGGGAGAGGAGTAAAGGACGTATTCAGAGACAGCTAGAGATCAGTGAGTGACACCCATATACACAGCTATAAAGTCATGTGATGGTCCTACAGTTTTCAGTGTTATTTCATCTTTTCTTTTCTTTACTTTACTTTTCCAGCCGGAAAAGCAACAACAGATGAAGAACTGGAGGAAATGTTGGAGAGTGGCAATTCTGCTGTGTTCACTGCAGGGGTAAGTGTGTGTGTGTGTGTTTCTGCTATTTTTAACAGTACCTTAACATTCACTTTGACTTGACACTGCTCATGATGTGGCAGAACTGAGAAAAAGTAAAACTCAGAATGCCTAATATCAACAGGTTAAAGATTAGACGTGCTTGACCCTGTCGAGCTCAAAGTCAGTTTGCTTTCTTGTGGCTTCTTGAGTCCTCCAACCTTCATTGTACTTAAATAACAGCCAAATGTTGATTCTTAAAAAATCAAATGCAAAGACAAAGGAAGATCCTAGAAGTTAACTTCTCAGGCAAGGATGCATAGCGTTTTGAACTGACCAACGAGAACAAATAAGATGCTCAAACACGGGTTGCAAGAAGGACACATCATGACAGAGAGCATTGTATTGTATTGCTTTGAGCTCCGTGACGCAGCTGGTAAAATTAATGTAGAGTGCATTTCAACTCGTGAGAAAGCTTCACTGTGTGCACATTGCTCAGAAGATTGTTTCCAGTACAGCTTGGGAGAAATTTCATGCACAAGGACACATAACTAAACTTGACATTCTCAGATTTGATAACAACTAAATGCCTTATAAACCAGACCTGAGCACACCTGACCATAAATGTAAATACAAAGGGTAACTTGTCCTAACAGAAGAAGTTGTGGACCAGCTGGGCACTGACCTGGTTTTAATAAAGACAGAATAAAAACATGTATACATGTCTGATTAGGAGAAAAAAAGCATTGAAATGGCCTCTGTCCTTCAGGCTGTCTTGTTTTTCCTACTGTAGAGCTGGATCTAAGATTTAAAGGTGCACTCCTTGAATATACTAAAGTGATCAACTGCGCTTTTTGAAACTCGTCTATATGTTTCAAATCATGAACAATGTTCGGCCTTTAGAGAAACCGGTTGCTGTAATAAAATCACGAAATGTATGTGAAAAATGAGTGAGATGTATAACAAGTATAACAAAGCTCAACAGCACCAAAATAAAAACTGCACACCACACATTGTAAGTCAACCATGACACAGGGGGAACAGTAGCACAATGATACAGCAATAATAAAAGAAAAGAAAGAAAAAGTTATATTGGTACCGGCTGCATTTTATGTTGGCAAAGTTCTTTGACAGCAGCTTTGTATTAAGACAATTAAGCACTGATGTATTTAAGAGGTTTTGACTATTATGTAAAAGGGTTTTATAGAAAAACATATTCATAATCTTCAAAGGAAGGAAGTATAATTTTGGCATCATTACCAAAGATTCAAACCATACCCAGCTATATGTGGTAGCATTTAAAAAGCTTTAAAAAACACAAAATGCATCAAAAACATTGTCATTGGAAGAATTTCTCTGTATCACTTAATGTGTTGCCCTCCTTTCAGTTCCTGCTAAGACCAGACAATGCCTACTTTTAACACTTATCTGTAATAAAGAAGGGCATTAGATGTGACCCTGACACTGAGATGTGAGCCGACGTTTGTGTGCGCATTTTTTCTGTCTTACAAAACTGTGGTAACAGTAAACCTCTCTTCTCTACAGATTGTGGACTCTGGGATCTCCAAACAAGCCCTGAGTGAGATTGAATCCAGACACAAAGACATTGTTCGTCTGGAAAGTAGCATCAAGGAGCTGCACGATATGTTTGTAGACATCGCCATGCTGGTGGAGAGCCAGGTACACTCCACTACTCCTTCCATCAGACCATCTCTTTGTCCACCCATTAGTCACTTTAGGAACCTCTCACCTACTTCATTCATTTATTCACTCTCTGCATTCATCCTGGACTCTTTTCCCTGGCTTTGTGTTTAATCTGGACTCTATTCATTCTTTTTCACCTTTCTGCATCCGTCTCTGTTTCCTCTTTTCCAGCTCTATGCCTTTCTTATACCTCTCTTAACTTTCATCTGCCACTGCCTCCTCCTCTCATCTCATCACCCAACATTGATGGAATCAACATGAAAGTAGTAAGATGTAAGATGTACAAATAAAGCATCATAGTAAACACCAGAGCATATTTTACTCTAGAATCAGTACAAACACTCATATTGTTGATCAGTCAGTCACTGTATGTGTATGTGTACATAAGTATAACCACATATTTCTTGCTGCTTGCACCATGCTTTCTGAGGGAAAGGCTTGTTTGAGGTAAGGGCCATTGCACTGTTTGTGTTGTGATTTTTATTTCCAGTTTTTATGTGGAAAAGGTTTGTTCAAAAGAAATGAAACATCATCATAAGTCTGAATGCGGTGCCCATGAAATTTACCATGGCACTAAAAACAAAACAAAAGTCATGTAATCATTATTGAAGCTGTCTGAAGTCAGCTTCACTTGTGTAACAGTAAAGCTTTCGATAATATAATAATACTGGTCCAAAAATTAGTCAAGGAACTTATATATATATATATATATATATATCTAATATATATGAATCAGTTTATTACTGTATGTATTTAAACCTGTCTAGTGTTGTAATTTTCTACTTGTTTAAGCATTTGTTGTGTGTTTTTCAGGGTGACATTGTAAACAACATAGAGCAGAATGTATCTAAATCCATGGACCACATAATAGCAGCAAAGGAACAGACCAAAAAAGCTGTAAGGTATCAGACCAAAGCACGCAAGGTAATGTAATTCTGACAACTGCTGCCCCAGGCTGCTTATTTTCTAGACACACTAAGATGTTATTCGCTGTTTCCCACTTCAAACTACAGCGTGTGCAGAAAGATCACACTCCTTGCACATTGCCACTCACACGCAACTGTTTCATTCTATGTGCTTCGCTTTTGATTTCTTTTTCTCTGTCTCACTATTATTTCATTTACTTTCTTTTGTTACCTTTCGTCACCGCTGACACCACATCCCATGTTAGGGTGGAATGATTGACAGGATTGAGAGCAACATGGACCAATCAGTGGGCTTTGTGGAGAGGGCTGTAGCAGACACTAAGAAAGCTGCAAAGTTTCAGCAAGAGGCTCGCCGTGTGAGTGACTCTGGTCAAAAACAGCAGTCCGGTTTCCCAAAAGCAACAGAAAAAGTTTTTATTTAATTGCTTAAAATAGAAAGGCCCTGACATCGATGGTAGTCAAATTGAAATACAGGCAATACTAAGAAGAGAGGAATGTGAAAAATAAAATAGACTAAATTGGACACCACAGGACAAAGATTGAGTCGGATTACAATATGATTAAGTCATAGAATTTACCCTGAGCTAATATTAACATGTACCTGGAACAGTAGAGATGCCCTCTGCCTTCCTCTGGTTATTGCTGAAACGGTGCTAACCTAGACTGTTCCGAGATGTTGTTTAGGACAACAGCGGTTCAGAAGGAGAACGGCACTACATGAAAAAATGCTGACCCCTAATTCATTTCAATGGGACCTGTGTGATTGTCACAGTGCAGTGTGACGTAACTTGATAAAATGCAGTGTCGGCAAATCAATTCCTGGTTGATTCTTTGTAACATAAATGGCATATTTACACCGTCTACCTTGAGAATATCACAATGGAACATAAAACAATTTCTGTTCAAGTGTTACAGAGTTTTGCTACTGCACAGTTTTTATCAGCCTTCAGACTCATGGATCTGTTAGTTAAACTGTATATGGCATTTCATTGTCTCAGCAATACTTACAACAACACGCTCCAGACTGTCTTAGTTCTAAAAGCCCAGTTAGTATATGAAAGATGAACACAACATTAATTCAAGAAAGCTTTTGGGAAACCTGCCTGACAACATGAAGACCATCCCCACCATCAAGACCCTTATTTTCACCTTGTTACCTTTGACAATCCCCAACTCTCCTGTCTGCTCTGTTCCTCCACCCTGTGGCTCGCTGTGCTTTGAAAACCACTGTGACGTGCCCAGCACCAAAAACCAGAATCAAGACCCCCCCCCGACTCTCCCCACCTTGTGACCTACTTAAACAACCACACACAAACACAGGAACGCACACATCCACATACAAGTTTCACACTTCACTCTTTTCTCATTCAGTTCTTTCTCTTCAGCTTTAACCTTAACTCTCTCTTTGTTTACAGTGTGCCCATAACTGCTGCATTATTCTTATAGTTCTTTGGATATATTTGAAGACACTGTTTGCCTCTGGCTGTTTCAGCAAGTGTGAAAATAACTTTTGTACTGACACGTTAACATAATGTCAACATTATTGTGCCAAAAGAAAACTGGTTTATCAGACTTAAGCAAGACTGATGCAGAGGGTTTAGGTGGTTACTAAGCTGCAAAGAGAATTCATGATATTGGATAAGGCCATTGTTTCCATACACTGTACATATTCCCTAATATATAAAGAATATACTTATTTTTGTTTCCCACTGAGAATGATCCTGATGGTGCTGTATGTACTTGGTTGTTTCCAACAGAAAATGGTGATATTAGTGGTGGTTGTGGTGGTCTTGCTGGCCTTACTAGCTCTCATTATCGGGTTGTCAGTGGGACTGAAGCAAAGCTGATGATCTATCTGAGTAAGAGGAGAGCTAAGGGTGAGTAACTCTGTAGCAAATAACCATCGTAGTGCCACAACGGGTGTGGGTATGATGCATGCCTTTGGACAAAGGGTTTACATGTTCTTTACCTCAGGCTCTGTTTACATGTGTGTGTGTGTGCTTATTTTTCTGTCCAGAGGGCTTACTTGAGGTGTGTTTGTGTGTATTTAAAGTTCTCTTGGGTGTGTGTTTTTTCATGTTATTCTACAGCACTTGCCTCTGGTTACTGCTTCACAAAAACAGCAGTGCTAGTGGTGAGTTAGTCGCTCACAGTGTGGGCTAGTGTTTGGTCTGTGGGCTCATTTCAATTCCCATGCACCGCATCATTAACACTGCTCTCCCCTTTGTGTTTCTCTGTAGAAGATGATAATTATTGGTGCAGCCTGTGCTGTGGCTGTTTTCATCCTCCTCATCGTCATCCTCACACTGTAGCAGGAACTCTGAGCTGCTATCATCATCGGTTTATTCGTCATCCACTCCATCCTACCCTCCATCAGCTGGCCCACCAAAGAAAAGATTGATACCGGTCCCTTCAGATGGATATAATAATATTTCTCCCACAGATGTACAAGTCATCAACTTTAAACTGTACCAAGAGTCTTTTTAACTAGTAGAGGAAGGCTTGGTGTTACATTTGAGGGCTGGAAACAAAGGGGACCTACAAGATTTGTGAGCCTTAAAACACTGTTTGTGACTTTTGAATTGCTTTTACCAATGCCATCTGAAGCATCCTTCCTGGTTTGTGAGGGGTTGTTTGACTCCCTCAGGCAGCTTGGACAGTTTGAGGATGCTCTGCTGTAAGTGAGGAAATGAGACAAAGCTGACATGAAGTACAATAACTGTTGTATCTGCGGAGGCGAAAAGGGAATTGAAAAATAACTGATCATAATTTCACTTGTGTTACTTAACATTTCCTTGTTCAACATTCAGTGCCAAAGAATCAGCCTGAAAGTGTTTATTTTACTGTCGAGCAAGTCAAACTGTTCTGAAGCCTTATAGAAGCACATCACCTCCCTTACCTTTATTTCTTGCCTTTATGAGCCTTGACACATTTTGTGATTGCAAAGCTAGCTACTGTATGTTCACTGTAATGGGATTTTCTTGGTTTGAAGGAGTTTCAGCACTTTCACATTTAAAAAAAAAAAACTAAAAAGTCTAATTTCTGTAATCAGCTCAGATGATCAGGTGAATACCAGAATTATTATACTTTGTGTTATCAGTATCTAACCCTGAATATGACTCAGCTGTGTAACTTGAAGAGGGTCAGTGTGCCCACTTGAGGTTCTTCAGTTTAGAGAGCACAGTGGTTCTGATTTTAAATGTGTGAAGGATGGTGCTCATCAAAACACATTTCATGGACAGGCAGAGCTCAGATAAGCAAACAAGCAAAAAAAAAACAACTAAAGCCTCAGGGATGAACACGCATTCCTTGCTTGAAGATTTATCTGAACACTGCAACACTATTACATATATAGACACGATCATCATTCCTGTCAAAATGCTGTCAACACACAGCGTTTAGAGCCACATGATATAAAGAGAGGCTGGTAATAACACTAGTGACTTAGCGTGTTTCCCAAAAGAGTCAGAATATTTTTGTATTTATGATACCTTTTGATGAAGTGTTGTTAATAAAGTCACACATACAGGATATGGTCTCAGTGGCGGGTGGCTCTCTAAACAGAGGCATTTCCTGCCATATATTGGCTCTCATAATATTTCTACTGTGAACACACAACTCAGTTGCCAATTTATTAGGTACAGCTATCTGAAACTAATACAGCCCTGTAATAAATCCCATGTTTATGAAGGTGGTAATCTCCAGGTTTTTTTTGGTAAAAGAGCTTTAGAGATATGTTGGTTAAACTTAATGGACATTTTGGAGGCTGTAGTTTTCTAGAATGGATAACTTTTAACTGGCAACTAAGTTTAATTCTTGTTGGTAGAAAGAATGTGTCAAACCTACAATTTATTGAACCACAGTGCACATACTGTCACCCTGTGGCTGTAATAGGGTCATTAAGGCGGGTGATTCTAGCTTTATTTACAAGGACTGTATCAGAGATAATATTTACACCAGTCATCTGAGAGAAGAGGAAAGACGATGAATATTAATCAGTGGCTATTGACAACATTTGGGGGTTTGTAGTGCAACAACATACTTTGTAAAATGTCCAGTGCATAATGAGAGACACTATTGTCTTTGTTTCTGTTCAACCAGAGCCTGAATGATGCATTTAATTCTGGTTGTGCTGGAAGCACTTGAAAGTGAGAGGCCCCCAGCTTGATCACTAGACCAATTCAATCTGCTCCTTTGGCTTCTGTCCACTAATGTTCAATCCTGATGCTTCTATTCAAGCCTTGTTCTTCTGCAATAAGAGAGGGAGGAGAAAACTGAAACTGTTGTAAACTTTTAACTTAAGTGCCAATGATTTTAATGGAGATTAAAGATTTTATGTTTTTTAAAGGCTGGTTTAAGAGTGCTTTATTGCAGTCCCGTGCTTGCCTGCCTTGTTTCCCTTTGTGCCTGACATAAGGTAAATATGTAACTGAATTTTTAACCTTTTTTGTGAGTGTATGTTATGGAGGATCTTTGTAAAAAATGTTTTTATTGGATGCTGTTGTCAGCACATTGCTGATACAGCATGTTAACCAGTGTGTTGCAAAGTACAGATTTTTAAAGGCTGGTGCACAAGTGTAAAGGAAGGGGTAAGTTTTTCTTTTGACCTTTCCTCTCTCCACACATACATACACACACACACACACACACCCTAACCTCTCTGATCCTCTGTTCTCCTTTTGCGCTGTTATTTCCTCAAACTGGTGTGTTTGTGAAAGTGAATAGTAATTGTATTGTTTTTGGCAGTTTTCTGTTGAGACTCATGAATCAAAGCCCAATTCCTGTGATTGTTGTTGTCTTACTGTTTGTTCTGGATGAAATCCACAGAAAAAGATGATGATTACATTGTGCTGTGCCATCATTGGGATCGTTGGGTTCTCCTATCTCTACAGCTTCTTCTCATAAAAGGTTTTACACAGGTAAAACAACTGCATCAGTCTTCAACATCATGAATTCGCTACTTGCGCAGTAAATGTTGAAATAACGTCCTCTTTTTTGTCTTTGTGTTGTATTTCTAGGCAAGCGACTTTCTCCAAGTAAAAGAAAATTTCCTGAGCTGTCCCACTATTTTTCCCATGACCATTATTTGAATGAGTTTTAAAAACTAATAAACTATATTAAAAAAATTTACCATATCTGCCCTGTGCACTTACCCTGCTGTTAATCATTTGAATTTAAATTATTTTCTTGCTGTATGAAGTGTTTGAAAACGTGTTATAAATGTGTAGATTTTTTTCAGTCTACCTGTTCACAGTGAAGTGGCTCAACAATGACTTTTAATCATTTTGGACCACTCTATAGTCTACTGCCTCCTGGTGGTACATAGAGGGGACAATCATATGTAGAGTAATTTTAAGTATCAGGAAACTATTTATAAGGATTAATTTAAACTTAGTAAATATGCATGAAGTTGTTTTTTGTGCTGTCTAGTCCACAAAAGTCCATTTGTGCACATGCAAATAATTATGACCTGGTCATTAATAAGTAGTATTTTCTGACTTCTTTGTTGTCATAATTTTAATAAATTGTGTGTGATTTTGTTGTGTCTGATCTGTATGCGTCCGTTTTGCTGAAATGCTTGTGATGAAGGTCTTTGCTGTAACAGCGGTTGTTACTGCTCACTGGCTGTGTGTCAACCCAGTAAAGCCTGTTATGTAATAAAAGATTTTCTGTGCGTTGTACCAAGTGTTGGTTATTGCTTTGTCTCTTGTGCTGGAGGTTTATACATGGCTCAGCTGATCGCCTGTTTGCACGGAGGGACCCATTCTGACTGGCCAAACGCCTCTTACTTTTACAGCATTGTCCATGTCATTTGTCCATATTCTCCATGTGTGAGAGCTACAGCTAATATAAGGTGAATGTGAACGACATAGCCGTGTGTCAAGAGCTTTCCTGACCTCAATTCATCCCTCATCTCGATGTTCTTCCTAAGCGGAAGCAGGCCCGGCCCATCAACACTATGTGGGGCGGAGTCTACTTAAGGGTTCGTTCGTTTTACTGCTTCGTGTTTGGAGGATAAACAGAATTGGGGACGTGTGTGTAATATTGAAAAAAATGAAAAAAATGAAATATGATTGTAATATGAACCAACGCCCACAATTTTAATATGACACATACATAAATGTATGTATAATATGATACATACATGTCTTATCTAGCATTTCACATGGGAGTATTTGATGTTTTCTTAGTCACATATAATTGTAAACTGAATATCTATGTATATTGGACTGTTGATCAGACATAACAATACATCTAAAGATGTTCACTGAAAATATGATTGGTTGATTAATTGATAATGAAAATAATTGTTAGTTCCAGCTTTGATAACAAAAATAGTAACAATGCAATACTGCCATTGTGATCCTAAAATGTGATTTTAAGTATGGTACATTCATTCAAGTTCTTAAATGCTCCGTTTGTACATTGTGGGTATTTTTTTTTTTTTCAATTTTATGCGACTTTATTTTAAGATTAAAATGCTGTTTACAAACTGATACCTTAGAAACGATCAAACTAGCAATTGTGTACAATGTACTTTTGATCCTCCAAGTATATTTTGTTGCTTATCCATTTCTGGTAAAGCTTTTACAACATAAATGATCTGAATATTTCTTCCACTACTGGAATTAGTACTGAAGTAAAAGAACCGTCAAACCGGGGAAGACAAATCAAGCACACTCGGACATTAACATATTCTAATCTTGTTTAAATAGCACACGCAGTGTCCAATGAATGTGGTTCTATGCTAATTTTTTAGTAACAGTGATGTAAATAGGGGGGTGGGTCGTGAGGTTTTTTTTTTTAGGTTTGTGTGTATGTGTGTGTGTTTTTTGCCCAGCTGAAAATGGCGGCTCCGAGCGTCGAATCGTTCTAACTTTGTCGCACAATAATAAACATAACATTATACACAGCTGTTAGCACATAACATGGGGAGAAACTTTACTGAGAGGCTTCGGACGCTCTAGTTGGGAAACATTACTTTGACCACTACGGCTAAAGGAGTTAAAACGCAGAGGTAATGATAAAGAAGCTTACAACTGCCATATTGAGGCTAATGTCAGCTAGCTGGCTAACGTTAGCCGACGACTTATGAAAGGGATTGTCAACTGAGCTAGTTTACGTTAGCCGATAACGCCAGCTAAAACGTCAGCAAATAGACACACTGGTTCAGAATATTCCTGGTGCAAGGTAGTTGGCACAGTCGGCACTTGTCCTCACACAGCGACGCATGTTCAACAGAAATGTTTGTAATTGTGTGTGTTGCTAACCTTAGCTTGCTGGCTAAAGCAACACTAGTAGCTAACGTTAGCAGGGCTATGTAGCTAGGCTGTACCTACAGAGAGGTGTGTGTTTCTGTCCGATAGAAGGTAAAAACACACTAAAACATTTCAACAACCACTGGATATTTAATCAGTGTGATTTAACACGACTCTGAAACTTTGTTTGTCTTCTAGAGATTATGGAGGATCCACATACACGGTACAGCAAACGCCTGGTGAGTAACTCGTACAAACTGTTAGCTCCCGGAACACTTGTTTTATGTATACAATGCAACTGTGAGGTTTTTTCATGCAAGGTACGTGTGTAATATTAGCCTTTTAATTACACACGAAGTAATTTAATGAGTGATAATTACAGTATTTAAATGGAATGGTCACTTTCTTCTGGTACATAGTCATGGCTGTGGTGCTTTCTGTTGTGTTGTCCACCCTATTAACGGTAATGAACCTGTCTGAAGACACTGGGTTCAACAGGAGGTCAAGTTCACTGTCTAAACTGACCAGCTTTTGTGCTGTGACCTTCACCTCTTTACAATCTTCCCCCCTTGCTATAAAGTAATTAACTCAATGCTTTCAGACTTCCCTGTGCAATCAGAGAATTATTATTGATGCTAGTGGTTGGGGGAATTAAATCAACAATGCATCTTAAAGAATGTATGTAAAAAAAGACCTTTTCTGCCACTGTTGATGAGATTTTGAAAGCAATCAAGCTATTTCTTGAATAAACCCAATAAACGTTTTTTTATTCATTGATTATCCTTATTTTACTTACTTTATATGAAAACAACACTGTGTGTTTATTGATAATCTTAAATCGTTTTCAGTTGCAAATGTGTAAGATCTGTGCAGCCTTGAGTTATGAAAGTTAGGAGCATCAGAGTTTAGATTATACCACATTTGTCATAAAGGGATGGGGGTGGGGAGATCTGAGAGCAGGGCTGTTGTGCTTGGTTCATCTGTCTAGCCAAGCAGTGCTGCGTAGAGTGAATGGCAGAAGGGGTGTAAAAGGGGGGCAGTGTGTGGAAGATTAACCCCTGCTATTGTAATGCTGTATTGTTTGGTTCCCACATGAACTGATATGGTGTCTGGCTGACTGATCAGCTTGGATTGATATATTGTGATTTAATCCCCATCTTGGGTGGACATATTCATTTAGTCACTAATGGCAGTTTTAGTTCCTTTTTAGTTCCAGAGTTAGAAGGGACAGCTCCCGTGGGTGTAATCTCATGTCTTAGAAATTAGTTTCCAGTGCGAACATTTAAAAATATATCAAGCAATGTTGCAGAGGGTTCTTGGATTTTTGCATCTGTATTAGATTCAAATGCACATGCCTTTGGTTATGGATCAGAACCAGTCACTCAATAACTGAGTTTTTTCATAGCAAGGGTAGTTTGGTGAACAATTATTGATATGATACTCATTTCCTCTGAGTTTTGAATTTGAGAACTCTTTATTTTTGTCTCCAAGTGACCTTGACATCAGCATTGCTGTCTGTTCGATAGGCCACTATAACCCAGCTTTGTCAAGGCGTTGAATCATCTTCAGTGCAGTAAAACGACCCATATTTGGCACTGCTAGTTATTCCAGCTCTGTCTCCCTGTCCTCTTTTTGTTGCTCTCTGCAAATCATAGTGTCCATGGGTGACGGGGAGTTTAACAGAACCCTACTTTTGTCCTCAGCGTACAGGTACGCGGCGCCGCTACCAGGACGATGGAATCTCAGATGATGAAATTGAAGGGAAGAGAATGTTTGACCTGGATGAAAAGTTGCAGTGCGGCAGGTTTGGCTCTGATTTGGTCAAACACATGGAGGGGAAAGGTAAGATATAAAACTAGATATTTTGAAATGTAATTTCAATGAAACCATACCTTAACATATTTAATGCCAAGTGAAGGAAATGAAGACTAACTGTTGCTTGGGGCCATGTTGCTTGATACTGCAAATCTTTAGCACTGTGTTAACACTGATAAAAGTCTCTCTTCCAGTTCATACTGGTAAATTTAAGTTCTGTTATCGTGACTTTGGGTTATCTAAGTTTGAGTTTTTTTATATTATTGACTGCGTCACTGTGTCTGTGTTTACGTCTGTTCTAGATTTCACATTTGAATACATCCAGAGGGAAGGGCTCAGGGACCCCATTATCTTTAAGACAGCTGATGGCCTTGGCATACAGTGAGTCAAATACTTTTTCTGTTTAATCACAGGTTGCTCTTTTTTTATTTTTTCAAATTTCAAATCATTTCAAAGTAGATACTTTGACTGTGTGTCTGGAGAAAAAGAAATTTAAGAACAAGGAATTGCCTCTCCCTTGCAGAATGCCAGACTCTGATTTCAGTGTGAGTGACGTCAAGTTGTTTGTTGGTAAGGTTCTATATTATGCACTTTCAACAGCTTTACTTTTTGTACACAAAATGTTCTCTACCAAATGCCTGTTGCTATTAGAGCTAGACCCAGCCTTATGGCAGATATACATTTCTGGTCTGATTATTGGTAACACTGAACTCTCAGCTCAAAATTCAGAGCATCTTCACAAGTATATACAAATGAAGTAAGTTTGCATAACCAGAATATTTCAGAATGTCCAAGGTTACTGGAAAAAAATTTGCTTTATAGTGAAATAATACAACCAAAAAATGAACCCTGAACAAAATTATTGGCACCTTTCTGTAATGCCTGCAGAATCTTTGGAAACATTGACAGCTCCTCAACCTTTCATGTAGCCATTGAGAAGCTCCTTGCACCTGTCTGCTGGTAGTTTCTCCCACTGCTGTATTTTCAAGCTCTTTTAAGCTTGCAGGACTTCTTTTTCAATGGCAGATTTAAGCTCTTTCCAAAGGTTTTCAATGATATTTAGGTCACGACTCATTGCCGACCAGTTTAAAACATTCCATCTTTTTAATTCCAACCATTCTTTTGTGATGGTTGTCCTGCTGAAAGACTGAAAACCTTTGCCTCAAATCTAGTTTTCTGACACTGGTTAACACATTTTGCTCTTAAATTCCTTGGTAATCTTCCCATTTCATCATTCCTTTGATATATTCAGCGCCAGAGGCAGCAAAGCAGCCCCACGGCATAATGGAACCCTCACCATGTTTTACTGTAGGCAGGGAGTTCTTTTCCTCCTGGGCTTAATTTCGTCACCTATAAACAAACTGATACACTGCATAACCAAAGAGCTCTACTTTTGTTTCATTTGTTCATAGAACATTATCCCAGAAACACTCTGGCTTATCTACAAAGTTTTGCAAACATTAATCTTGCCTTTAAGCACAGGTGAGGCAAAACAATGCCAATAATTGTGTTCGAAGTACATTTTGTGTTTGTATTATCTCAATATTATATAAGTTAAGTTTTTTACCATAAACATTTTATTAAAATATGCTGGTTATACAAAATTGGTTCATTTATTTCTGAAGATACTCTGAATTACGTATTTGAAATTCAGGGGTAACTAATAACATTGACGAGTACTGTATCAAATCAGTGAATATACCATCTGATAATTAACTTGCAAATTGCAGCACAGAAATGCTTAACTAGGTCTGAGCTAATTTAGTAAAAAATTACATGTTTTGTCCACCAGAAAAGACAGAGAAGTTCTTTTTTCAAATGTAAGATTTCCTGCTCAGTATGCATCTCTCAAAATTATTAAAAATAACAAAATACAATAAAAAATTTTAAGTAATCTTTTTGAAGACTTTTAGTATCAGCCTTTTTTTTAAAAAAAAAAAAACAAAAACAGTATTGGTTTCAAAAAACAGTATTTTAATCAGATAAAACAAGTATAACACACAATGAGCAGTTAGTAAAATTTAGGACGATGAATTTGATTTGGATTTAACTGCTGTGATCTCAGGTGTTGAGCCCCTTTTTAATTCTCCTACAGGTAGTCGACGTATTGTAGATGTGATGGACGTGAACACCCAGAAGGGAATCGAGATGTCAATGGCTCAGTGGCGACGATACTATGAGACACCACCATCAGAAAGAGAAAAACTCTACAATGTCATCAGCCTGGAGTTCAGCCACACCAGGCTGGAGAATCTGGTCAAACGGCCGGCTTCGGTGAGAACACACACAATGTTACACCTGTGCAAATTGATAAAACCATTTTTGAACTCTCACTAACTAACCAGGAAATCACATTTTACAAAGACTGGTTAGTTATCCTAACTATGTGTTTGGTGCTTTGATGGATTTAGAGCTTTGGATTGGTTTTAGAGTAATTGCATTGTAAATGTATTTTATCTACGTACAAAAAGTGGCATCAGTTACGAGGAAAAATGCTGGGTTTATTGCAGACAGTTTGAATGTATGTTTTATACCAAATTCTTCTAATTATCCAGGTGGACCTCATTGACTGGGTGGACAACATGTGGCCCCGTCATCTCAAGGAGAGACAGAGAGACTCCACTAACGCCATCATAGATATGCATTATCCCAAAGTACAGAAGTGAGTAGACCAGAGACCTCAGGAACGTATAACATTTGCATTGATATAGTTAAGATACAATACTGATTGCATCTCCTATATCAGTGATAATTCAAGTCAATACAAAGTCTTCAGGTGTCTCTTTTTTTTTTCTAAAATCCCCATTGTGTTGTCTGTCTTCCCTCTCCTTCGCTCAGGTACTGTCTCATGAGTGTGCAGGGCTGCTTCACAGATTTCCACATTGACTTTGGAGGCACTTCAGTCTGGTATCACATCCTGAGAGGAGGAAAGGTCAGTCTGGGCGTCATCAAAACTTTTTTGTCGTAATCAGTCAGTGCGGTTAGAAAAAAAGTAAACGTGATGGTGATTCCTGTTTCCAGTAAATGCCCTTTCGTTTCCATGGATATATATTTATGTATTTGTTGACCTCAGACCTACCATATATGACTTTTTACCTGTGACTCCTGCAGGTGTTCTGGCTGATTCCACCCACACCACAGAACCTGGAGATGTATGAGAACTGGGTTTTATCAGGAAAACAGGGAGACATCTTCTTGGGGGACAAGTGTCATGACTGTCAGAGGATAGAACTCAAGCAGGGCTACACCTTCATAATCCCATCAGGTCTGTTTCTGCATACAGCAATGAAACATACAGACATACAGTATACGCAATTAAAAAACACTGTCTCTACCCTTGCTTATAAAAAAAAACCCAAACACTTGACGATTAAATGCCTCCAACATCCTGTATCTTGTTTGTTGTAGGGTGGATTCATGCTGTGTACACTCCAGAGGACACATTGGTTTTTGGGGGCAATTTCCTCCACAGCTTTAACATCCCTATGCAGCTCAACATCTACAGCATTGAGGATCGCACAAGGGTGAGCAGCACCTCACATTCACTGTAGACTGTTTGCTGCTGTTGATGTATAACTAACTGTATAACCTTTCTTGCCACACACTCACTGATGATTGCTTCAGATTTTGGGATTATGGAAACCATGACTCATGTCTTATTCTGTGGCATTACACTCAATAGAAAAACAGCAGAGACAGTGATTTCTCAACAATGTGACTTAAATGTTAAGAATTTTAATCTTCCATAAAGCTAGGGAAGCACCATTTCTTTCCTTCCTATACCAATTCCCACACCAGTGCTCTCTTTTCTCAGATTTAAGATGCCTGTACCTCACTGAGTAGAATTCATTAGAATCATTTTAAGATAACGAGAGACCACGAATTACTGCAGCATTTAAAACGCCGGAGCCTGCTGTGACTGAATTAATTTAACAAATAGTGAAAACACTGAATTTTAGAATGAAACAAAGAAACTATGTTTAATGTGAATTGGTCATGTCATATTGATACCCAATCCAATAAGATCCCTATCGTTGTTTATACTGACAATCGGAGTTACAGATCGGTGCATCGACACATAAGACTACACAATTAAATGTGAAAGTCATTTAATGATGTTTAAATAATCATACTCCCTTGTATGCCTCCTACTTCTTTGGTGTAACAACTGGACACTGGACAAGTCAGAATATTACAGTAGCACAAAATTGAGCCATATCTCAGCAAACATAACAATACAAAAAATTCTTTCTGAATTTGGTTATAAGGCAAGTTTGGTTGTGATTGGCTACAACTCACTTTTCAGACACTGTCACTGCTCAGCTATATATGATGAGCTGGTCCAACGGTCAAACGCAGGTGTTACACCCACATTCACTCTAGCCACTGCAGCACCACCACATTTGCCCCACATTTTTCCAAGCAGGGGTGCAAACAACAACAAAGTTATGACTAATGCTTCTCATGAAGAACTGCTTGATTTTATACATTTTATTGTCCCGTGGAAATATTTGGTTAAACAGAGTTTTAAAGATGCAAAAATTATTAAACAATATTTTCTAATCTGTTTGTGCTTTCTTCCTCTAGGTGCCAGCAAAGTTCCGCTACCCTTTCTACTATGAGATGTGCTGGTATGTCCTGGAGAGATACCTCTATTGCCTGACCAACGTCTCCCACCTCACACCTGAGTTCCAAAAATACTCCCTTGGCATAGGTGAGGACATAGGATGACCACAAGGAAACAGTGCTGCCCTCATTTTTTTCTTGTTCTCATCTATCACTGTCATGAACTGAAACCATCATGTCCTTTTTCTTTTCAGGACTCACCCGGGCCGACATTGAAACCAATGATCACAACAGGAATGGCACCTCCAATGGTGTTGACAGTGACACCGAAATCACAGAGACCATGTTCAAGGAGGAAGAAATCAAAGAAGAAGAAGAAGGAGCAGCAGCTGAAGTTACCACACCTCAGCAAGCGCTGACCCCCTTTGAGCTGGAGGGACTGTGGAACCTCTTGGGGAAGCTTGAGGAACTGCCGACACACAAAAAGTGTGTCCCTGCAGGCATCAGGAACGCCGCAGCCCTGCTTGAGGACATGAGGGTGGGTGTACCTAAGTTCCTTTTGCAGTTCATCCTGCAATTGCCTCACCTTGACTACACGAAAGACATATACTACACACTGCTTTTATGGTGCTGTGCCATGGTGGAAGTCCAGATATATTTGACATTTTTTGTCTTACTACTTTTTTCTCTTCTTCACTGATACAGGCTGTTCTGAAGGAGCATGCCAGTGATTCCCCCAAGCTGTCCTACACTGGAGAGCCCATTGTCAAGTGGCCCAAAAGGGTGAGTAGAAAGCTACTTTTACACACTTCTCACCAGTTGGGAGTAAATGGCAACATACTTCTGTGGACAAATAATGATATCTGTTGGTGAGCAGATATGGTATATTTAGAGTTATTGTTTCAGGTATTTTAACATTATTTTCTTATTGTATAATTGATATATAACTGTCAGTGTTAGTGAGATAAGATGTATGTTTTTTTTTTACTTGGCTGCTATTTCATTACTTAAATACTACAAAATATTGTGTATTTCTCACATTATATCATTGGTAAAAATGAATCAAAAGTCCTTCATTTCAGTTCATCAAACCGCGCCTCCTGCCTTTTATGTATTTGCAAGACACAATTCTGACCAACTTCTTCTTTTCCTTTCCTGTTGTGTCCCTTATTTAGCCATCATGGTACCAGCCCCCCACTCCCCCTCCCCCTGTCATTTACCGTCCTCGCTTGGGCCCCACCCTCCACAAGCCTCTGGGTCAGAGGCCCACCAAACGCTCCTCCATCTCTGCCCTGAGGCGCAGACGGGTCAGGTGCAAGCGCTGTGCTGCTTGCTGCAGGAAGGAGTGCGGCAACTGCCAGTACTGCCATGACATGAGGAAGTTTGGTGGGCCTGGACGCATGAAGAAGAGCTGTATTATGAGACAGTGTTTAGCGGTGAGTTGTCATACACATCATTGCCTCTGTATTGTACTAGAAGAACATGTTTGGACAGTAACTCAAAATTATGTAGAATTACTGATGTCAAACTTAATGTTTATATTCTTTTACAACTTCAAAACTCTTCATTCTAAATTGAAGATTGTCAATAATAAAGAGAATAATGAAGAATTTCTACGGCCTAAAAATGTGCAGTATTTGCTAGTGGCTTCTGGTTATGTATAATATGTTAGTTTTCAGAATTGTCATTCACAATAATCTATATCAGCATCAGATCTCAATTTTCCATGATATTTTACTCCCACTGTAAATAACATTTATTTCTCCAGCCTGCATTGCCAAACACAGCTCGATGTGCCATATGTGGAGAAGGTGAATCAGATGAATCAAATCCGAGCACTCACTCACTCATGGAGTGCTCTGTCTGCTCGCAGATTGCCCATCGTCAATGTATTAAGGTAATCTGCTTCAGACATAGTGAAGAACAGTGGTATAAATCGAATACATTACCCCATTATTGCATGGTTTGGTTTGCTGTCTATAAAGCTTTATTTTAAGGTAATTGGAATTTAGTAGCATATACTTCTTTGACTTTCAACTGTTCTCTCTTTCAGGAACCTGGTGAGGGGAAGATCAATAAGGATTTGCCCAGCTGCTGGGAATGTCCCAAATGTTACCAAGGCAAAGGTTCAGCATCAGAGGTATGAAACACACATCTTCTCCCTCTCACTTGCGCTTTGTTTCTCTCTCTCTCCGTGTTCTCCATTCATTCAGTCTCAAGGACATCTTTTCCTTTCCTCAACAAAGTTTCCTTTTTGTGTAACCTCCACCAGTTACTATATGGCAGATATTGATACTCAAATGAACAATGACACCCTTTCTTCTTCATCCACACCATCTCTTCCTTTTTCTTCCCACACCAGTCTTCCAGTGATGAGGAAAGTGGAGAGTCGGAGGGCTCACCCGCCTTGCCACCATCCAAACTTGCATACCGAGAAGGCATTGGTGTAGGTGACGGGGTGAAACGAGGGAAACGTAGCAGACCCCAATCCCGACCCACAGCACCACCACCTTCTCAGAAACTGTTACTGCAGCATCAACAGAATCGCAAAAGAGCAAGTGCACTGGAGCTCAGACTTAAAAAGAGGGTAAAGTGGAGCTGAAGTTTTTGTTTCAGTTTCATTAGCCTTAAAGGTTTTCAAGATTTTAATACATTGAAAATTCAGCTGATCCAAAAGTAAGAAATCACTGAGAGCCCAATTTAGTTCCTGTTTCTACATCAATTTTGATCTATCTATCTTTGATCTATATGTCTGAAAAGATCTTTGAACAATCTAATCGTTACCTTGATAAAACAGTCACCTTAAAATTGGTTTGGCAGATAGTAAAGATGTGACTCGACACCCCCTCAGACTTAAATAGATTTTTAAAAAATAGATAGAAACCTGCCTATGTGTGGATTTCTTTTCTGTATTTGACATTTATCTCATTCCCCAACCTCGTTTCTGTTTATTGCAGATAAAACTGGAGCGCAGCAAACTCTTAGTGGTAAGCAATACACTTTATTCTGCAATGAGTCTGTAATGCATTTACATAATACTACTGGATATGTAGTAATATTACAGTTTTTTCCAAGCAGCCTGGTTTGTCAAAGATGCATTGCATGTTTGTTTTTTTTAAATAAAATAAAATACTTTGTCATTACTTTGTAGTTGTGATGTGGCAGTCAGTGACACTTTTCATTCATATTTGAGAAACCTTTTCAGCATATTATATGTACAGGTAACTGTTAAAAAGACGAAATACTGCTCAGATCATATTGTAGCACTGTATTTGGAGATTGAAACAGACATTATCTTGTTTTCATTTGCCATAATTTTTGCTCTTCCTCCCAACAGAAACAGTCGTCTCTAGATCGATCTCCCAGGCTGCTGGGCTCCAGGATGCTGTCCCGGCTGCGCTCTCCAATCAGCAGACTATCTCAGGGCAGAGGTCGGGGCTCCACCTGGGCAAGTGGCTCACCTTACCACAGCTCTCCAGGAGGGACTGGGTCCTTCCAGCAGCAGCACTCTTCCCTCGGTCTGGTACTTGAGCCCAAGGGAGAGCCCCGCAGAGGGAGGGGAAGAGGCGTGAGGCTGCGAGGAGGAGGAGCAGGAAGAGGAATCAGAGATGGTAGAGGCCACGGAGACTTGGAGGAGGAGAGTGAGGACAGCAGCAGCACCAGCAGCAGCAGCAGCAGTGACGAGGAAGAGGAGAGAGGGCAGAGCAGTGGGAGGGGAGGGGATAAAGAGAACCAGCCGCAATCCAGGCAAGGAGGACGAGCAGCCAAAGATGTAGAAGAGGAAGGGAGCGAGGTGGCCAACCAAAACTGTGCAGAGGAGGACGAGGAGGAGGACGAAGAGATGGAGCAGGACCGTCAAATAGGGGACAAGGACGGCTCGCATCTTAAAGTGACACTCCAAAAGCCAACCAGGGCCAAACGGGACCCATCTGCCATTGTACCCAAATTAGAAGCTATCGCCCCTCAAACTGCTACCACCACAATACACAACCAGACCAGAGCCCTCGTCAGACCCCCAATTAGAAATCGTGGCCCCTGTTCTGATCAACACTCCAGTAGGCACACACCCCCACACACCCGCAGTGGACACACAGACACTCACCCCTCCCACCCAGACGTCTCTAAAAGGCCAAGGCCGAGCAGGCCAGCTAAACTGAGCAATGGCGCCTCCTGTTCTTCATCCTCTGAGCTTCCTCATCTCCGCATCCCTCTGTCCGCTCTGCAGGAAGGAGGAAGCGAGGCAGACAGGGAGAGCAATGGAAGTGGGCCGGGTTGTGAGAGGGAGGTGTGGGTGTCTGTCTTCCGCTACTTAAGTCGAGCAGATCTCTGCGTCTGCATGGCCGTCTGCAAGAACTGGTACAAATGGTAAGACCTCTTGGCTGATATGTCAGATTTTTGTAAAGCACGGGTTCCAGTAGTCAGCTGTCAAATATCCTCTATAAACTTTTTTCTCTACTCATTTGCATACAACAACGGAAAACATACAGATATTTTCTCATTTTTAGCCCCTGGAAAGTGACAAATATGACTGGCTATATATATATATATATATATGTGTGTGTGTGTGTGTGTGTGTGTATATATATATATATACACACACACACATAATTTCTACTTTGTAGCTCAAGAAATGAAGTGGGCTACAGTGGTTAATTGAACAGTTTGTGTATTATTTTGATGATCTCATTTTCAGGTTGTTGGTACAGCATTAAAAATGCTGCCAGCAAAAACTGTAGAGTTTGTCATTGCCAGTCAATAAAAGCTGATTAGGCAGCTTTGATTTGTAGTTACTTTTGCCTTTGGTTTCTTTCAGATGTTTAAAGGTAAACCTAATGAGCTTTAATGTTGGATTTGAAAGGATTTGGTTTTGATAAGTAGATTTGAATGGATGTATTCTTCATGACTGTGTGCTTGACCGTAGGTGTTTAGACAAGCGGCTTTGGTCACGGATTGACCTGAGCATCAAGCGCACCGTTACTCCTCAGGCCCTAACAGGCATCATAAAGAGACAACCCGTCACACTTGATCTCTCTTGGACCAACATCTCGAAAAAGCAGCTCAACTGGCTTGTTGGCCGCCTGCCTGGTACGTGGAGATGCACAGTGATACACTCCCTAAAAAATTGTCAATATCATGAAAATAAATATAACATGAAACAAAAGAATTACATAAATAAATACAATAAATTGCAGATTAATTACATGTTAATTTATTTTTGCGCCATTATTTCAACATCACAACATCACATTTCTTTGATATTGGCGGTTTTCAAGGGGTTTTCAAATGAATTCTGAATTAGTCATGTTTGCACCAATAAGTTCTGTGCTCTAACACATACGCTAAATACACTGTTTGGATTTTGTAGGGCTGAAGGATCTGATGCTGGCAGGTTGTTCCTGGTCATCTATCTCAGCTCTCTGTTCCTCTGGTTGCCCACTCCTCCGTTCTCTGGACCTGCGATATGCAGACGGAGTCAAAGATTCTCAGATCAGGGATCTTGTCAGCCCTCCAGGTGAGGAAAGAGTTTATCCAGTTGCTTCTTGCCTTTCTTCTCATGTTACTCCCTTTTTACACTTTTCTTCATCATACTCTTAGAAAATCTCTGCATTTCTCTTCTTTCAAAATGTCTCCTCCAGGCTGTGACAATCGCAGTCAGTTGCGGAACATGCAGTATTTGCGACTAGCAGGCCTAGACATCAGTGACTCCACTCTGCGCCTGGTGATCCGCCACATGCCCCATTTAACAAAACTGGACCTCTCCCACTGCAACAGCCTCACTGACCACTCCATCAACCTGCTGACTGCCGTGGGCTCATCCACCCGAAACAAGCTTACAGAACTCAACCTGGGAGGTGAGAGATTGATAGGAATAGCTTATATGGAAGACGCTCATTTTTAGGAACAAAGAACATGCACACGTTGCACTGCTTTTATTTCACTGCTGATGTGTCTGTTTACCTGTTTCTTTCACAGGCTGCAGTAAACTGACAGACACATGTCTAAAGTACCTTCGCCGCCTCTCTTGCATCTCACTGCTTGACCTGCGAGGCTGTAAAGGTGTCTCCCGCAAGGCCTGTGAGGCCTTTATCTCCGAGCTGTCAGTCAACACACTCTACTGCCTATCAGATGAAAAACTGATCCAGAGGATATCCTAAGCGCCTGCCTCCTCTCACTGCAGAGGTGATTTGAGGTGCAAGAGCAGGGGGAATGGATTCTGATGTGAATCTGTGTGACACAAAGGACACAAATGGGCAGGGAAGTTCACATGCACCTGTGTCACTTAAAAAGAGCGGTGGGGTCTAAACTGGGAGGGCTTACTGACTTAGCTGGTGTTGGTAGAAGGGGTTGTCACAGCTATAACAGTGTTTCTTCTCAACACATTTTTCCCGTGTACCTAAAAAGAGACTCAGGAGCTTTTTTTTTTTCTGCTGTTATTCTTTTGGGAATTAATGTTATATGGATTAAGCACGTCTTTTTTTATTGTCAGGAGCGGGAGAACAAAGGCAATTAATTAGCTGTAATAGACTACACATTCATTGGATAGCCAACTGCTCATCTCTTCTTTTTTTGGACAGATGGCAATCCTGACTCCTATAACAAACTCCTGCCTTGAGAAAGAAATTTTTGAGTTTCATCCTTGGGGGTATAGCTGCATTGTTTGGTTTGGCTGATCCCCATAAAGTCTTATTTATCATGTGACACATGTAAACTTATTTGATTTCAGCTACATTTTGGTGCTCCATATAGATGGCTATTTTTTGTCACGTTCAACAGAGCAACGTTAAGTTGTTTGATGACTTATGCTTTGTGCACAACAGCTTTGTGTTTAGACTTTTTTTAAATACAACTAAAGGTGACAGATTTTTCACATCATGACTTACAAAGTGAGTTACTGGAATGGCCTGTGTTTACCAGCTGTATGCTAGGCTTAATAAGGTGTTTGTATGCGACTGTAGTTCAGTGGTGTACTTAATAAGTATACATGGACATTGAGTGGTTGTGGTTGTGTAAAAGTGTAAAAAGACAGTGTGAGAGGTTCAGTCGATTTGGCAACAAGACTTCACCCCAACAAAGGTCAGGTTGCATTAAGTGTTCGGGGTAAGCCAAGGATTAGGTGTCAGATAAATGGTGCATTTTCAAACAACCATTAGACTTCAGGTGCTATTATTTCCAAACTCCTCTTGCTTTGTTTTTGTACAGAGACAACATTTAGAGCAAAAATGTTAATATTCTAGATGAAACTGCTCCCCACCCCTCTTTGATACACTTTTTTCTTTTCATGGATGAAAAATGTGAGTATCTACTTTTCACTGACTTTCATGACCTTGTCTAATTCAATGCAGAGATGTATGATTTTTTGTTTAGGGGTGGGGTGGGGGTTGCCCATTTCTTTGTTCCCTTCAAGTCTAGTGGTTCTGTATCAAAGGTCTCCCAGACTGCTCCTCTACCCATATCCCTCAAAATGAATATAAGTATATAAATATATACTTTTGTGTAAATGTGTTTTCCTCTTTTAGATTATGAAAACGGGAATCCTGTAGCAATGTAATTATTTTCAGAAGCCTTTTTCACTTTATGTTGTTTGTGTTATTTTTCAAGAAAAATAAAAAATGATAAACAATGGGTTATATTCTTACTCACAGTGAGACGGATGCATTAAGGGTAATTTAATGTCAACATTACTAGTTTTGCTTGACTTTCCTGTAAACACCGTAGTTTATTTGCACAGTTGGATCAAATGTCAGCTTTTCCCTGGCTCCACCCAGCTTCCCTCCATAACCTGGAAATAAAGCGACGCCAGAATAAATAAATAAATAAACACCGTTGCTGCAGATGTAAATGTATTTCATCCTAATAAAGCTGGGTGTTGCACAGGGACACATCTGACTTTGACAGATGTGCTCTGCTTTAATGATCGTTATCCAGGCACGACTGTGTTGCAGCTGCAGCAGCTTTCAGCAGCAGCTTTCACCAGCATCGTATCGGACGACCTCAACTCGAGTGACCTGGATGTGAAACAGGAATAAAGGCCGTGTCTCGCTTTATTTTTGACAGACCGTGACAACCCTGCGATATAAACAGGGGATGGGTGCTGCATCAGCGGACGGCTAGCTTACTTCATCAACCGGCAATTTCACCCATATCTTTTTTTGCTGTAATAACACATGCATCGTAGAAAATGAACGGACTTGGCGGTGCATTTTTGGCCGGTTGAATTGGTTGTCTTGCATTGTGCAGAATGGAAAACAGGTGCCAAGAGAAGCAGGAGACAATGTTGTTATTAGCCAGTTAGCTAACGTTAGCGCAGCTAGCTGTTAGTTAACGTTAACTGCATCAAATTAGTGGGCTGAGTTAGCCGAGCTAACTCAGCCCACTAATTTAAACAGGCACGCACAAATACTCTGGATTGTTTGCTGCCTAACGTTGGCTACTTGGATAGATTTACTTAGTGACAGGTTTTTCCAGTGACATACTAATTTGCTTTCAGCGTTTACCCATTCTCTGCTCTGTACCAAGCTAACTAGCTAACCAGCTGTGTCTGCTGTGGTGTCACTGCAATCTGTTGGCTGCCCAAGTCATATTGCAAATACAAGCTTTACTATTGTTTAACTGTCAAGCGGAGGACAGCCATGGCTCACGAAGCGTTTCCTCTGCATTTTCTGGTCTGGAACAATCAGTATCTGGAGCTTGATCGAGAGCTGCAGAAGAAGGAGGTAAGTTATTTTGCAGCTGGTGGTTGGTAGTAACAGATGCGTTTGTTATGTCGCACTGCATTGCGCTGATACTGCTTGTATGTTTGCTTCCGCAGCAGGATGTGGAGCGCCTGGATCCGAGGGGGCGCACCCCGCTGGAGCTGGCTGTGTGTTTGGGCCACCTGGAGTCAACCCGGGTGCTGCTCAGACACTCAGGAGACCCGACACACTGCAACGGACAGGGCTGGACCAGTGAGTGCTCTGCTGTGGCTCTCAGTTTCATGCCCCGAGGTTGCAGCCATGGTCGTTAAATGTGGATGTATGTTTCAGTTTTGCAGGAGGCGGTGAGCACCGGGGACCCTGAGCTGGTTCAGCTGGTGCTTCAGTACAGAGACTTCAAGCGTGCCACAGAGAGACTGGCAGGGATCCCAGAGCTGCTCAGCAAACTAAGACAGGTGAAACAGACCCTCAGTCTGATGAAAAGTTCTGACACCTTACCTGTTGCACAGAGCAACAAAACCAAACCCCCAGCCAACCCTCAAAGCTTTAGCTTTTTGTCTTAAGTAAACAAAAAAGTTTCCTCTCTCCTTCCAGGCACGGGACTTTTATGTGGAGATGAAGTGGGAGTTCACCAGTTGGGGTGAGTGTGTTTCATTAATGTGTTTTCACAGAGGTCAGTTTCAGCACCACAGCGGTTGGACAGCTCCGCCAGTAGCAGCTGTTGCTCAACGGCACTTTGACAGATGTACAATATATGACTGTTTACTCCAGTCAGTTTGAAGAAAACTGGACAGGTGGATTTCAAAATGTAACCCATTACAAAGGTGATGAGGTTACCTGTGTTTGGGTTACTTTTCCTTCTCTAATCTCCAGAGGATGCTCTTTTAAACAGTTAATTAGATGTTGTAGCTTAAAATCTTAGTATTTACAGTGAAGATTATAACACGTATTTCCTCAATGTGTTAAGGCCTCTTAATGCGTATTCTTTAATATAGCTAATGACTTGGAGCAAGAAATTTGTAAGCCACTGTTGCAAGACTAATGTCTACAATTTCATTTCTTGGTTACATTTTGCTCACTTATCAGTTTTATATCATTAAGAATTGAAAACTTTATTTATTTTAGATAACAGGCATCGTGTTTTCTAATTTGTAATAATTAATTGTATGATCAGTGAATTAACTGATAATGAAATCACTCATTAGGTGCATTTGTAATGTAACAATCTAGATTAAAATATTCCAGGAATCTTTTACAGTGTCCATTCCCTGTTTGTTTCCCTCCTTCTCTTTGTCTCCTGTTTCTAAAATGCCTCGTCCCTCCTTTAACTCTCCTCTCAGTGCCCCTGGTGTCAAAGGTGTGTCCCAGTGACGTCTACCGGGTGTGGAAGAGCGGCTCATGCCTCCGTGTGGACACCACCCTCCTGGGCTTTGAACACATGACATGGCTTAAAGGACGACGCAGCTATATCTTCAAGGGTGGAGGTGTGTACGATTTGCTCCAAGCATCACATACTTGTAAATAACTGAGCAGCTGAGGTGGATGGATGGATGGATGGACGGACGGACGGATGACTTTGTGGTGAAAACTTGACTTGGGTCCACCGTGAGAGACTCTGCAAGAGGTTTAAATGTGTCTTTTCCAGTGTCATGATGAGGCCTTTGAAAGACGTCATGCTTTGAATCGTTCTCAATAACAACATTTTCTGTGCCTCTTAGATGATGGGGCGGTGGTGATGGAGGTGGACCATGAGAAGCAGGTGGTGTACACAGAACCGCTCGTGTTGTCCCCTCGTGACGCGCCCTCCCTCCTGGCAGCCATGCAGCCGTCGCAGGAGAACACAGCACAGAGACTGACGTCGCCCATTGTCTCCACGCATCTCAACACACGCAACATTGCCTTTGAACGGTAACAAGCAGTCACGGTGTACAGATATGCGTTTTGATCAAGGTCACGCTTGATTTGCTTGTGTTTGCAAGCCATTTGCAGATATCTGCCTCACTTTGTTTTATTGTGCTGCAAACTCATCATGAAAGTATTTCATTAGTTTGGGTTCAAAGAGTTTTTTACTGTTTTGTGTCAGGCTTTTCCACACTGAGCCCTTACTTTATCTCTTTGCTTGCTTAGGAACAAGTCGGGAATCTGGGGCTGGCGTTCAGAGAAGAGCGAGATGGTCAGTGGGTACGAAGCCAAGGTAAGTTCAGATGGTTTTTCAGAAGTAGCAAATCTGGCTGAAACATGTGGTCACATTTTCTGAATGCTAATGCTGAAATTAGGCAATTCAGCATAATTTATCCTTACAAAGATTAATGTCGGATTAAATAACGATGTTGTAGCAAATGCTGTTTGATCCCATTATCTGCTGCTAAGAATAAAAAAGCCTAATAGATTTGAATACGCTTTAATAAAACGGCATCCTTGAACATCCACATTTGTTTATTCTGGATTGTTCTTTTTGAGATTGATGATTGTTTTTACAAGGGAAATCCAGACAAGAACAGAGTGTGGGAAATTACTGACAGAGCATAATCACAATATGCTCAACACTCACAATCCTAATCCTTACAGTAAACAAAGGTTTTACCTCCTGTTGTTTGCACTAAATAAACATTCCTGATGGAGCTTTGCTGATGAAGTGTAAAAAAAAGTGTCTTTTCTCTTTCTTTGTCTGTCAATGTTTCCAGGTTTACAGTGCTACCAATGTGGAGCTGGTGACTCGGTCAAGGACAGAACATCTATCAGACCAGGACAAGTCAAGAAGCAAAGGTGAAGTCACAAACACATGTGTGGTGGTGGGAAAGCAATGTGTGTAGATTTTCACCTGAAAACCATTGTTCTTAGACCAGAAATGAACTACAAAGAAATATGATCAAATCAGAACACAACAATTTCAATAAGTATATCAGTTAGAGTGAAAATGGAACAAATTTGAGTTTGTTGATGATCTCGACTCTTTGTTTACACTCAGGCTCAAAGACTCCTCTGCAGTCCTTCTTGGGGATTGCTGAACAGCATACAGCTCACAATGGGGTAAGAATCTCCACAGTAACTATGCATCACTTCCACAACCCCCCTCCCACCCTCACCCCAAACCACAATGCTGCCTCCTTTGATTAATGGCATCACATCTGACGGTCTCTCTGTATTTCTGTCAGAGCAATGTGTCCCAGTGTGCCAGTCCTCACAACCCCACAGCCATCACAGCTGACGAGTACTTCAACCCAGAGTTCAACCTGAATGGCCGAGACATCGGACGTCCCGTCGAGCTTACAAGCAAAGTCCAGAGGTATGGTGAAGCAATCACAGCATACACACCCAGCATGGATATATGTGTCACCAAAATGACCAGAACGTTACATTCTCCCTGCCTCCTCTCCAGGTTTAAAGCGACCCTGTGGCTGAGTGAGACTCATCCTCTGTCCCTGGCCGAGCAGGTGACGCCCATCATCGACCTCATGGCCATCTCCAATGCCCACTTTGCCAAGCTGCGTGACTTCATAACCCTACGCCTGCCGCCAGGCTTCCCTGTCAAGATAGGTGGGTCATTTCCTGTGTGTAGCTAGGTGGAGGTCTTAAGGTTATTTAACCATCAAAAAACTGGTTCCAGACCAGCTCCAGATCTGTTGAATTGCAGCCATTACATTATTAAGGTTTTACCTCCTCTTTTTCAAGCCATTCCCTTAGAAGAGACATGTTTACTGTGCTGGTCATTATGACATTGTCTGAATTCAACTCGCTGCTTGTCTTCCAGAGATTCCCCTGTTTCACGTGTTGAACGCCAGAGTGACGTTCAGTAACCTGTGCGGCTGCGACGAGCCGGTCAGCTCTGTGACGGTTCACAAGCCCGAGAGCTCCGAAGAAGCTGGTAACTATAGACTCACACAAACGCTGACATAGACACAGTTCAAAGAGCATGAAGTATGGCTAATTGCTTATTAGCTATCTGCTACTCTTTCTGGCGTCCGGCATTCTACATCACCTGCTCAGCCAGCGTAGTTGTTGCCAAACAGAACACTGGCTTAAAAGGGACACGCACCTTTATCTTCCAGCCACAGTAACGCTGTAACCCGTCTTCACCCAGGTCAGTCTCTCCATCCCTTCCACTGTGAGGTGGACCCCTCGGTGTTTGAGCCCCCTCCAGACTACACCACTCTCGGTCCGGGACGCAGCGAGCCAATGAGGGACGAGGATGACAACCTGCTACAGTTCGCCATCCAACAAAGCCTGCTGGACGCCGGCACAGAGAGTGACCAGGTCAGAGCGAGGCCTGTTACCAGTCTAAGTCTAAGGGTTCATAATTAATCTTAGAGATGTAGGAATGTTTTCCTCCCTCTTTTATTTTTCATCTTTCACTCTTTCTTTCTGGCAGTGACCCAGGTCACAGTTACACTTCAGAACAAAATGACATACTTTACTCCTCCCTGATGGAAGAGTCAGTTTTATTTCTCCACATTTGTAAAAATTTGTGCCACATCGAATCATTTAAAAGCTAATGGTAGTTTTTTCTTATGGCAACAAAGTGTCCCCACAGGGCTCCCTTACGTGAAAAGGCAGTTGAAATACGTACGTCTGGTTTATAGGTGACCATCTGGGAGGCCCTAACCAACAGCCGCCCGGTGCCCCAGTCTCCACTGTATGAGGAAGACTCTCAGCTGGAGAGGTGAGCCGACCTTCAGACTTTACTTGTCTTGTTTCCTTTGCAGGCAGGTTCACTCCGCGCAAACTAGAGAGAGGACCCTAGGTGAACTCTACTGCTGATAGAGTATCTCAGTTATTCTTTTAGGCCTTGAGTAACATCGTCTCCATCAATTCATTATATCTGTTGATAGATAGGAATTCTTTTTTATGTCATTTATTTTAGATATTTGTACTGTTACTGTAAAACCATCATGAGGTTTTATGTCTATTCATAATTCCATCTTAATCAGAGAAACCTCTGGCTTGTGAAGTAATTAATTAAACATTTCTAGATAGAGTTCAGTAATTAGCTCTTTCTTCCGGCCTTCTCTGGGGAACAGCGACTCCCAGTCATCCTGTAATGAAGCCCAGCAGTGAAACAGTCCTGTTAGGATACCCTTCTTTGTTTAAGAAGACTTCACTTTAAGTCTTAAGATCCCTTATTTCCTTCTTTCCTCAGGGCGATCCAGGAGTCCCTGTCCATCTCACTGGCCAGCAGAGAGGGCGAAGACACAGCCGACCCCAGCCAGCCCTCCTCTATCTCCCCGTTGGACCCCACCGCCAATTCCCCGCTCTCCTACAGCACGGTGACCGACCCGCGGTTGTCGGGACACTTTGGTGTGGCGTCGAGCTTTGACGAGCAGCTGCGCATCGCCATGGAGCTGTCATGTAGGGAGCAGGAGGAGCTGGACAGGTGAAGCCGGAGGAATGCAAAGACAGTTATGAGTAGTCTGATGTGTTACTGTGTATTACCTGAGACAAAATCTTCATGTTGGAAACAACTCGACCTAATGGGTACTTGCTCAACAACATATGCAGATTGTCAATTTATAGATGCAGTACAGCCAAAGAGAACTCACAAGGAAAGCAGTGAGAAGATGTTCATCCACTTATCTTTATCCAGCTTGTCAGTCTGTCACAGGGCTAATCTGTATGTAGATAGACAGTCATTCACCCTCATATTCTCACATGTGACCAATTTGTAGTTGCCGGGTTACCCGACCTGCATGTCTTTAGACTGTGGAAGAGAATCATAGCACACAGAGGACACCTACACCCAAAGCTGTGCAAAATTAGAGAAAGAACTGGGTTGAAGAATACATTGTGTGAGCTACCCAGCTGTTCTCCAAATTCTCCCTCTGTTGCTCCTCTTTTGATTTTATTTATTTCATTTTTTTCTGGGCTGCACGCATAGTGCTGCAGTCTTGCCAAATTTTGCCTCAGCTGGGAAACAAACGACATTTGCGACACAGTCGGGTGTCAACATCTCCCAACATCCAAATGCATGGAAAGAATCTCTTAAAGTTATCTCTCCATGCTGTTAGGTATACACATTAATAGAGACATTGTACAATAAAGATGAGGTCGCAACTAGAGCTGCAATGATTAGGCAAATAATCAGTTACTCAGTTGAAAGAAAAATGAATCTGCAACTAGCATAAACCAAACATTTGCTGGTTCCATCATCTCAGACGGTTAATCAGTTAACCAAGAGAAAAAGTGGCATAGTAATCAGTTATAAGATTCATTGAAAGGACTAGATGTTACAATCCCTTCTGGAAACTTGAAATATAAAATTGAAAAACAAGGTACTTTTGAATTTCAAGGACAACGATGCCCCTTGCCGCTTTAATCTGTGTCAAGGTTTGCATGCTGGGAAACTCAGATAACAGTATTTACAGGGTAATCTACTTCCTTTTCCTGGAAAAAAAAAATACCTGCAGGAACGCAGTACTCTTTAGCAAGTCAGTTCTTATGTGTCTGTTTATGCCATTGTAACAAAGAGACCTTCTCCAAACCCCATTAACACTACCATGCAATTATTTGATCTATATACTAAAGTCTAAATGAACTAAATGAAACTCTGTGGTGTGTTGTGGTGAGGAACAGGAATCCATTCCTGGAAAGTAAGATGTTTAGTTTCTTCACTGCTTTGACTGACAAGCTTCATTTCTTGTTTTTGTCATAGGAAGCAGAAGGAGGAAGAAGAGGAGCTGGAGCGGATCCTACAGCTGTCACTCACCGAGAAGTAATGTCACAATAGCAGCAATGGAGGCGGGTCTTCATTGGGGAACAATCCTCTTAAATTATTCTGTTTTATTTTTATTTTTATTTTTTTAAATCCTGAGATATTAAGTTATTGCAGATATTTTATTTGTCTTTCTCACATGAAGGCTGCTACAGGAGAGCATAAAGGACCAGAATATAAGAAATGAGTTTGAGTGACACATGTGGGAGGTATTAAATAAGAAGAGGTACTCTGACACACACTACATGAAGGAGGAGACAAAAGGGAGAGTCTTTGTTTTTCTTTTTTTATTGACTATTTTTCACAGACTTGCTGTCTTTATTGAGTGATAAATGATCCTTAAACTTTAAACCTATAACATGATCCATGATGATGAAAAATATGAAAATACAATTTTAATGGAATAACTTATAAAAACTATGATTATAACATTTGAAACATTTATGTTGGCTTACTCCTATGTGTGGAAAATAAAGAATAATGATAAACCTTGATTATGGTTGCATCTTCTTCTTCATGCGAGTCTGTCATGTGATATTTTTACAGTTATGTCATTCTTTCACATCAAAAATGGACAATCGTGATCTGTATAATAATTGGTTCACGCAACGTTTGTGTTCTGTTCATTTTTAACACTTGAAACACAGATATTGAGTAAAAACAGAAGGGCTTGATAAGCTTTCAAGCTGTGAGACATAAAACATGGATATCACATGTAGTTGAAACTAAAGCTGCAACGTTCAGTCATTGATTGGCAGCTGTTTTGGTGATCGATCCGACATTTTGAGTCACTTTTCAATCAAAAATAATAAACGTTTGCTGGTCCAAGCTTCTCAAATGTGACGATCTGACTAAAAGGTGAATTGAGAAAATAACTATTATATGCAGCCCGAGCTGAAATCATATTCTAACCTGTTTGAATCAGGTTCACGAAGTCGTCGGTATCACAAAGCTCTTGTCATTTAGATGTCTTGGTACTCGATTTAACAGTGATGCTCACCCTAATAGAGTGATTTGTAAACAATCAAAAGGGAGACAAATTGATGAGTAAAAATAAGCTTGTCACCCATGGTAGCATCATTGCTTTAGGGATGGCAGAGGTGGTCTGTCTGTCCACCAGTTTAGTCCAGACTGAAATATCCAAACATCTAGAGGGATGAATTTTCATGAAATTTGCTACAGATATTCACGGGCTCTAGAGGATAAATTCTATTGGCTTTGGAGTTCCTCTGACTTTTCCTCAACATCTACTAAACACAGTTGGCACAAAAATATTCAGCACACATTCATTGATCACAGATGATTTTTTGAAATGGTTTTGGTGATCCCCTCACGTTTCCTCTAATACCACGAGAGAGTTTAAAAAAAATTTTTTTATTGACACATCTCAATAACTTTTAACTGTACTGCTGAGACATTTGTAACTAAGTTGGTGAACGTCACAAAGTCAGCATTAGTTTGTTAACATGCTCAAATCACTGCTGTGCCTGAGTACAGCCTCACAGGCCTGCTGGCGTGCCTGCAGACTCTTAGTGAATATTCAACTTGGTCTTGTAGTGTCGTTGTTTCATATTGAACATGTAGCTTCATTCAACTTCCAAACATACAGAGAGAGAGAGAGAGAGAAGAGATTTGAGGTCTATATGGTTGAAATTCATTGCTGAATCTATTTATCATTGCTTTATCTATTTTCTTACAAGCTTCCTTTTAATTTGTCCCTCATACGCACCAAAAAGTGGCAGAATTATGTTTAATCCACTGGGAAGCTTGCGATCTAGCAGCTGAGGATCAAAGTTATACATTAAATGAGCAGTCTTGTGAGGTTCTTACTGAGCAACCATAGTTCATGAGTCACACTGCTTCACTCTTTGTCCACTGCGCTGTGCAGGAGAGGGCTTTTTCAGTGGGTTGATTCTCATACATTTCGTCCTCGCCACTTGCAGTCTGGATGCTTTCCCTCCGTAATCTTAAAACTTGGCGAAGCTCACTGTCCAGCTGATCTAGTTTAGAGAAAGAAGCATGTCATTAAATTAGACTGACTTATTTCTCTCATACATACACCTTAATTTGCACCTAAAGCAGCTCTAATAAGTAGCCTACTAATGTAAGAACAAATATTCCCTGTCATTCTCACCTAGTTTTAGTTTGTGTTCATCAGGCCTGTGGTCATCAGGAACCACGTATTCACCCTCTGCTGGCTTGGTTGGAGGGGGCAGAGACTCCTCTTTGGTCTGCGACCGCAGCATAGGTGCCACTTGTGCCTTGGGTACTGTTTTTAGTGCAGGTGAAGTGATGCTGATGTTCTTTGGAGCCGGTGACAGCTCTGCTGAACGCACGTATAAACACTGTTAGGAGCTGTATACTTGTACCTGTGCCGGACTATTTCTAAAAGCACTATTCTCCTCACCGATCCGAGTGTCGTAGGGCTGAGATGCCATATAGGGTTGAAGACGGTACTCTGTCTTTTCAAGGAAGTATTTAAGTACATCATTCAGGGTGGACACTGTCAACTGCAGAGAGGAGAACAAAGGAAGAAAAGCAAAAAGAGAGGCCAGTTTTAGGATCCAATAGTTCCATTGCTAGATTTAGATTTTTGTATGTTCAAGTTTCCTGTACTGTGGTCATTGAGCAGTGCTCAGTATATTATACATTATATATATATGTATATATATATATATTTGTCTGACTTTGTCTGACTATTACAGTGGTGGAGAACAATCCTAAAGGGGCAATGCAAATGCACATTCTTGTCTTGGTTTAGGTGGCAGGATAGACCTGTCTCTTAATGAGCACATATGAATGTATTTTGCAATTACCAGCCATAATGAAGAGAAAAGGTATTCAGTTTCCCATCTTGAGGCACTAATGCACCTTTAACACCCTGCAGGATGGTAGATCTGAGTGTAATAACTTCATGAAATCAAGAAGGAGCCTGATCCAGACAAAAATCTTTGCTATTCCAGTTTCAGATTTCAGAAATGGTGGAACAAGCATGCAGTGCAGGTTAGCAGCTAACCTCAAAAATCTGATAATAAGATTTTCTTTCAGTGAATGCCACATTGAATTCATGTCCTCATAAGTTAATAGTTGTGGTAGGAGCTGTGGGACTTACTGCTGTTTCCAGTTCAATGACAAACCCTGAGTTTGAAGAGGACACTCTGTAGTTCTTCATGACATGCCCTCTGAAACACAAAGAAGAGGAGGATTATTTGCTTAGTCCTGACTGGGCCTCTGATAATTGCAATGAGCAAAACCAGAATAACCACCACATCCATATGTTGATCCCCTTTTCAACTGTCTCATGTTTACTGATTGCCAGGATAATTCAATACTGAGATGCAAATGATCCATGTGCTACTGAGGGACTTTGTTAATGAGACACTGTTATATTTGAGTTTAAAAAATGTGTCATTTAGATTCTTGGTTACAATCCCATGTTCATAGTCCCATGTATACAAGGTTCAAATGAACTCCTATGCCCCATCTGCTCCTGTACATGTATGTGTTTGATGGCTCACAAGAGCAAAATATACACATATATGAAGAAAATCTATAAAAACTAAAGATTAATATTTGTTGAAAAGAGTAAGCTTAATACCACCCCCTGCATTAGTCTGTAATCAGTGGTACATTAAAGATACCTGGAGGTCTGTTGTCTGAGGGTCAGGGCGTAGTTGTTGGCCATGGTGGATGGGCGAAGGATGATGCTTCCATATTCCGGGTTCGCGCACAACATCCTCTCAGCCTCTTCCCGAGACACATCGAGGAAACACCTGCAGCGATACAGGAAAAAAATAAACACTTCCTCATTGGCAGTGGTGGTAATAAAGGTGCAGGTATGTCACTTCAGAGGGCAAAGGGCAGGACAACATGTTCATCAGTTTAGGTGAACACAAAGGTTTTAACTGTCAGTGACCTCAAAAACCCCTGTCTATAATGTCTGAAACTATTCAGTTGTATTTTTCATGTTCTGTTTTGTGTTAAACACAGAAAGCCTCCAAGCGAAGACCTCCAGACTATTTCTGTGATTGTCAGAGGAAACATTTTCTGGAGATTCTCTAACTTACGAAGGCATGTCAAGGATGCTGTTGTCTGGCTTGTCTTTGGCTGGTACAGGGGAGGGGCATGGTGAGGCCGGGCGCAGGAAAGCTGGTCGAGGCGGGAGAGGTGGACGCAACACGGGGGGGTTTCTTCTTCTCTCCTGATCCAGAGCCTCCTTCAGCAGCAACATCTGGCCAGGCAGCAGCTGCAGCTTACTGGGAATCTGCTTCTACAAGGAAACATTGTAGTTCACTCATTGTTATTAATAACACTATCAATTACTATCAACTATCAGTCTGTTACTGTTCAGCATTTATAAAAATCCAATACAATCAAGGAAAAAACAGACTCCACACAATTAAAACAGATGCCTGACAACATTTTTTTTTTCACACATGCTATAAAAATATTATATGGGAGCTTGTTATCAGTTTGCAGATATTCTTCCTCTGTTGCTTATAATCTTGTTTGTCATTACTGCTCTCAGTCTTCAGAGACGTTTGTCCCCAGAAGTACCTTGAGCCAAAATGCTGCCTAATTATTAACCAGGAAATTTCCTGTTATTTGTTGTGCTTGGCTTTGTTCATCAAAAAGGTAAAGAATTACATGGCCAAGAATTATTTTCAAAAGGCACCAAAAATCCTCTGAGCAGATTTGAGCTCAGTTGTTGAGGCTTTGTTATTACTTTTATTTTATTTTATTTCATTTTGGGTTTTTCTTTACAAGAACCCAGCAATATTCTGTACTGTTGGTAGCATCTCTCTCTCTCTCTCTGTGTATATGAGCGTGTTTGCTTACTTTGACCACAGTCAGGATGTAACCCCTCCACTCTTCACCCGTGTCAGGATTGTCCATCTGTACAGTCACCCAAACAACAGACACAGACACAAAGACCAATATTAAAACTATTTAACAATTAAATATACTGTATATGTAACACTGTGGTTAGGGTCAATTTGATTTCACTTGGCTCTAATAAATGTATAACCTGTATACATTGCGATACTTAATGATACTAAATTGGATGCGCAACATTTTTTGATAACTTGTTCTTGAACACCATGGACCTGAGGCTGAAACCATGTCTTTGAGTAGAGGCAAAATAAACATGTCAGGTTTCATAGCACCACACCTTCAGCTGCACCTCCTCGCTGAGCAGGGTGAGAGTGAAGATGGTTGGCGTCTTCCTCTGATACGGAGAATTTAACTCCATGGACTTGAGCTGCTCCAGGTCCAGCTTCTCAGTGTACTGACAAAGTAAGCAAACCATGTATGTGTGAGAATCATCACTGGGTGTCCACACATTCATCATTTGATCTGAAGTAAGGACTGTATCTCTTTTACCCACACTGCTTCCTTATAGCCACTTAACAGTGTTGCCTCTGCTTGTACATCTGTTCTTTGGAAAACACATGCTACCCTCACTGTTTAATCATACACACATTTTCAGAATCTGTAAATAAAGATCCCACTCTTCCTTGCAAGCGACTGGCAAAATGAAATGATTTTCTTACTGTATCCTGTGTGTCATCCGTGTAGAGGAACAGCGTGGCTCCGCGGAGCTCTCCATAGTAACTCTTGAAATCCTAAAGATCATGAATGTCATTTTGAATTGCAGTTCTTGACACACCATTCACTTTGACACAGTAGTGGAACAAAGTAACTAAGTCCATTTACTTGTGAATGTACACACATGCTACTTTATGGTTCAACTTTACTATATCTTAATATTTAAATTATCTGAGAGCTGTAGTGACTAGCTATTTGCAGATTAAGATTTTACATAAAAGACGTGATTGTCTAATAAATTGTGATACATTGTCCTGGATAAAAGACCCACCAGTATAGTTAAAATCATCTCCTCATGTGTTAATGTATCAATTATAATCCAAAAATAGGATAACTTTTCACTGACATTGACCATTCTGTATAATGAGCTATTTTATTTTTGATACTGATGTACATGTACTAATTATACTCTTGTATTTTTATTTCAGTAACATTTGGCATGCGGAACATTTACTTTTAATGGAGTATTTTCATTGTGTAATTTACTTAAGTAAAATATCAGAATACTTCATAAAACCCTTACCAATCATATTCTTATCATACTCATCAAATTTCACACCATTTATCACTTGTTTAATCCCCCTGATTTTTTTCCCTGATATTTCTACTCCCTTTCCACTTCTGAAACTTTCCCATCTTTGTTCTCACCTTGTCTTCGGTGTGTTTCTTCAGCAGGTGTCCAGAGTAGTAGAGAGGCAGAGCTGTGATTGTCGCCCTCCTCTTGTGAACAACTCTGGGGTTCACAGACATCGTCCAGCGCTCTGTCTAAAGTCTTCTGGCTTGGTTTGGTTCAGTTTTCAGTTCACTTCTGTTTGTCCGGCAGTGTGGTCTTTAGCACTGAATAAACAATTCAGCTGAGCTGATTCTCAAGAAGGTTTTTTTCCTTGTTGTTTCCTTGTGCAGCTCTCAAAGCAGTGAGGAATTCACCTTGAGTCTTTTGTATACCTGATATGATTATTGTAATCTCTAAACCTACACTGATAAACTTTCCTCTCCCTCTTCCTCCAGTCTTAGTGCTGTTTTGAGTCTGAAATGAGGAAACGCTGCAGTGATTTATAAAGACGGAAGTAGTTCAGTGCAAAATCTCCCAAATAAAAATCCACTTTTGTACTTTGAACCTGGCCATAATTCAAGACAGCGTTACACCACATTCTGAGAAGCAATGAAGCATGCAGGCATGTGTTTGCACGTGCACGCACACACACACACACACACACACACAAATGCAAACTTGCATTTAACACAGGGTGTGAGTAGATATGGTTTTCACGGTTTGATGGTTTAATTCAGTAGATAGGAGATTGCTCACGTGTGAATTAACCTAGATTAAACCCTTTCTAAGTCAACATTCAGTCACAGTTTATACTTTGTAATGGGTTCATTATAGATTATTAGAGTATATATATATATATATATATATATATATATATATATATATACATGAGGAATGTGAATGACAGCACACAGATCATCAGTAGCCAATCCCCTCCTTGGCCCTTTGTGGGTCACCTATATATAGTGGTTATACTTAGTGTATTTATACCAAAACAAATGTACATTATTTTCACTTTTTTGACCGTACACTTGTGACCAACAGCTCAATCCTGTCAAGATGAATTAAATGCTGTTAATGGAAATTTATCATCAATGTAACTGAATATGTGTTTACAGGGTGTAACTCATGATCTATTGATTTAAGTCAGGGTTGATTAAATTAATCAATAAGCTTTGACTAGCTTTGACTGTCTGTCACATACCCTGTTCATACAACTACTGATGCAAAACTACTAATTTAATCATGCAGTAAAAATTTAAATGATTTTACTTGAATGAGTAAAAGTCTGTTTTTTATTATCATTATTATTGAAATAATAATAAAGCCATAATAATTGCCTTGGTAGTGCCAGTGGTAGCACATGCCAACAAAAGGCTCATTCCTGTACTAATAATAATCATCATAAGAGTAATAACAGATGTCGTGGTGTATAGTTTGTTAGTTGCAACACCAGGAGCACAAGCCATAATACTATAATTGGTCTATAAACAGTTGCACAAAGCATACAGTAGTCAATATTGGCAAAAGTTAGTAATTGTAATAATAGCAGCAGCAGAAAACATTTCACCTCATCTCACCTGTGACACATGTGAACAGAAATCACCCTCTGGGGCCTGCTCACACTTTCTGCAGACATCACCTGGGCAGCGATATTTTTTGAACCAATCACGGATGCTGGGTGATCGACCCTCTGGACACATATTATCATCATCATCATCATCGTGTTCATCATCATCATCATCATCATCACCATCATCACTTCAGCCCTTCAAGTAGGTGAGACAGCAGTCTAGACAGTGGCTGCACATTGTTACTGTTGTCCTCTGTGACAACAAGGCAGTGAAACTAAACTAAAGACCCGCAGAGGCAGAGCTGTGCCTCCTCACTGCTGCTTCTGTGCCAAATATTTAACTCATAATTCCTTTGTCAGAGTATTTTTTATTTGGGATTATCTGATTTATTCAATTTAGGAAATGAAACACAAAAAATCAAATAAGAATAAGTGTTAAACATTAAGCATCTATCTTTCACTTGTAATGTTTGGCATAATATATTTATAATGGAGGCAAACCAGTGAGAAGACATGTTAGTTTCTCAACTTTATTTCAACTGCATCCAAAGCTTTAACTGGTATTAACCAACATATCAGCCAGTTGTCATTATTTGACAAGAGTTACCAAAGAAAAGTGTGGTGAATGGTGAGTTTTAGCACATAACTTTTAAATACTGTATGTAGAAGCAAATTGTTAACGTGTCCTCTTTCTGTCCCTGTGGGTTGCAAAGTCCACCTGTTGGGAGGAGTGACTCAGCACATGAAACATTTGCTCAGTAATTAAAAATGATGCCAAAAGCCGGTCTGTCCACATTCCACACTGTGTTTACCTTTTAATGTTATTATCCTCATTGTCACCCTTAAAGGAATGTTCCACTTCATCCATCTTCTGTAGTCACTTAAAAATTCACTGGTCAATTTAAAATCTTTACATTATTTTAACTATGTGTGCGTATACATAGTTAAAGCAGTAAATCATTTTGTTTTTTCAAAAAAAAAAAATCTATCTTTATCTCTCTGCGGGAGGCTGCACTGCACAGCATGCAGCAGAGACCTGCATTATTGGATAGGAGAGAGTGGCTGAGAATGAGAACAAAAGCCACTGATTTAAACATTTTTCCATGGTAGTTTCAGATTTATTCACTCCTCAAGACACCGATAGACCTGGCTCATGTTATATCACTGAACACAGCCTTACGTCTCCGCTTGGGTCCCTGTTGGTTTCATTGTCTAAACCAGAAATAAGAGCTCCCTTTTGATTTGTCTGGCTTTAAACTTGTGTCACTGTCCTCCTGGCACCAATAGCTCGTCTCATAACGTCCACTGGAGAATTGGCTGCACACAACTAAAGCCTACAACACAAGTGATTATACTGGGATATTGAGTGGCCAGTTCACTTTGGTTGTTTGCAAAAGTGAATCAGAGTAAGTTTTCTTATCTTAATGAGTTGGAGCTTGAAAACATAAAAAGAAACACAGCTCTGTTTCTGGTATTTCTGCCAAACAAACTGAGTGAGTTTACAAAGAGATTTAGTGGTATAACTATTGATGCAGTCTTCCACTACTTCTAACAAAACTTAGAACACAGACCTGTGATTTCCTATAATATACACTAACACTGTGACCCTGACGCATAAACCCAGTTGTTTTTTCCATAGCAAACACTCTGACTTATAATAGCAAGAAAAGCACAGGTGTGTCTGTAAACAGTAAAAGCACTTAAACTCTGCCAGAGACGCTCCAACTGATTTCACTTAATATGATATGTTCGCACTTTATTTACTTATTTACTAATAATGATAATTTACCTATTGAATTTCTTAATTTCTTAATTGTCATTCTCTGTCTCAGTACTGTAATTCTACACCTGCTATACTTCTGTCTGCTCTGTATATTTTAGACTTATTTCAGGGCCGTTTCTCCTTGAGATCTTTTCCTTTTTTTCCCTGTCACTGTTTGAGAGTATAGAGTGTGTCTTGTGTTGTAAAGACTGTAAGGCTCTCTGAGGGGCTTTATAAATAAAATGCAATTAATTTGACATTTGGGATAGTTATATTCAGCCAAGGCTCATAATGTGAAAAGTTATTTGAATAAAAAATTTGGAAAACGGCACAAAATTGTATTCATTCCTAACAGTCTCAAGTAGTTGTAGATGTAGAGATGTGAGATGTGAGATTCATGTTTGTGTGTGTGTGCTCGTATGCAGATATCCACAGTAAAAACACCTGTTCTCTACATGCCTCCTGCAGACTGATGCCCACTGCTGGCCACAGATTTCTGTCTCAGCTGCGTTATTTGACCCTGCCGGTCCCTCTGGCAGCTCCCATCTTCTCCTTTAATCCCTCATCCTGGAGGGGAGGCCAGGGAGACGCACACTAAGGAGAAAAAACAGTCGCTGTTCTCCATCACAGGGCCCCTAATGATGCTCCACCTTAACCACTAACTGAGGAGAAAATGGCCACAGAGGTGCCACGGATGGGGGCTAATATGTTGGACTGATGACGCTCCATGAAGCCTCTGAAATTACAGCATATGTTTTGAGCCTAAATTATGTAAATAAAACATAAAGAATGAGTCATGTCATTTCAGTTTTATTTGAACGTACTTGAAAATTGTGC
>NW_019525122.1:909147-931946 GCF_002814215.2 Seriola lalandi dorsalis
AATCCCTCATCCTGGAGGGGAGGCCAGGGAGACGCACACTAAGGAGAAAAAACAGTCGCTGTTCTCCATCACAGGGCCCCTAATGATGCTCCACCTTAACCACTAACTGAGGAGAAAATGGCCACAGAGGTGCCACGGATGGGGGCTAATATGTTGGACTGATGACGCTCCATGAAGCCTCTGAAATTACAGCATATGTTTTGAGCCCAAATTATGTAAATAAAACATAAAGAATGAGTCATGTCATTTCAGTTTTATTTGAACGTACTTGAAAATTGTGCTGTAGGTTTCTATCTTGATGTCATCTATTTTGTAACACAACAAATTTTTGGCACAAAAACGGATGCTATTCTTTCTTCTGGGGTATTTTAGAGCCCCCTTCAGCTGTAATGACATGGGGACCCTAAACAAGAGAAAAAAGCCATTGAGAATACACATAAAAGCTGAACAAAAATGTTCATATTTTGATGCAGACTGACCTAAGAGGTCTGGATTATGATTAGCTGCCTGGATGGGGTAAAAGGTCAGACTAGAGATAGAGGTCAGGCGGGGGTCAGACCGTCCCCAGGCATCATTACAGGAACATGGCTGATCGTGGTACACACTGCAGGAGACGTCCCTGCCTGGAAAACAAAACAGCTTCAGTCCATGTTCACTTTTATTTCCCTCTGTACCCCCCCCCCCCCCCCCCCCCCAACTGTGAGCATCACTTGTTCTAATTAGAAGAATGATAAAATACATGCATGTGTGTGTATTCCCAAGTGTAACTGTGCGTATTTATCTGTTTGGTCTCCTACTCTAATGGCTTCAGTGATGGAGGAGTGGAGGTGTGAGACGGCCTGTAATGAGAGGCAGAGGTGAGGGGGAGGCAGGGAGGAGCAGAGTGCCTGCTGGCTGAGAGGACAGACGCCTGGGGTGGTGAGGTGGATCTCCTGCTGCAGAGGTTGTTTCATTCAGACTCATATTAAAACAAGACCGCCGGCTTTACTCATCAGTCTGAGTCCCTGTGGTCCGGTACCACAGAGACCGCACTGTAATCTCTTTGTCTGCTCTGAAAGTAAATCCATCTTCATGAGATGTTTCATCCAGTGTGGAATCTTACATTTTGTTAATAAAAAAGAGGAAAAGAAGTTGCCAGTTGACAAAGTTTTTTTTTTTTTTTTTTACAATTTGAACCTGTTTCAGAAACTCTCTTCCATCAGAGTCATTTTCTTGATGTAATTTCTACAAAATCTTTGAAAACAATGTTGAATCACAGACTTTACCCATAGGTTGTCTGAAATAAAGATTGTGTGACTAAATGAATGGCTTAAATGGCTTTTTTAAATGAAGGAAGAAGCATCACAGCTAACCTGTGAAGTTACTGAAAAGTGTCTTAAAGCACATTTCATTAGGGCCGTGGATGCCTGCTCAAAAAAAATGTGAATTAATTATATTTGACTCAGACAGCCCGTAAAATAAATTTGCTTGATTTTTCAGTGTTGAAGTAGTATAAAGTGTAAAGTATACAAAACAAAAAAGGAGGAGCTGCAAATACAAAATTAAAAAAATAACCAAATTAAAATGTAAAGACATCTTGGAAAATAAAATAAAACAAAATAAAGTTTAATCCTTTATTTTGTTATTTGTAATTAAATCGGAAAAATTGGATTTCTCTTTTCAACTTTGCAAGTGGCAGTAGCCACAGTTAGTATATAATAAAGTGCATTAATTTATTGTATCCCAAATTCCAAAACAGTACACTATGAAGAAACATACACACATGTACTGTAAAGTGTTGGTAGTTGGCAATTAAGAGAAAACTTTTAACTGTATTAAAGTTAATGGAAAAATCTGTTTCATCACAAAGGAAACATTTTCACTGACGGCGATGGTTTCAATAATTAGTAAGCCTTTTTCACAGCAGTCGTTTTGACTTCTCATAGGAAAAACACAGGTGCAACTATTAACATGAACATTGGCTCTGTTCTATTCAACCAGTGATTCCCCTTGTGGCATGTCAAAATGTCTTCCATGAGAAAGGCCTATCAAACAGTCTCAAATATACTCATATACAGTAGGCACACTTTCAAACACATGCACATAAGCTGACCACATTCACAGATGTTATTACCTGTTTTATATTTGCCGCTGCATTTTCTGATTCCCAAAATCCCCCTGATGGAATAGGTGGACTCAGAGGAATGGGTTGCTCCCATGGCAACAGATGATGCTGATGATACTGCAGGGCAGAGGTCAGCGTCAGGAACCATTAGAGTCAGAGAGGGGGACAGACCAAGAGAGAGAAGACGAAGAAAAACTTACCAACTTCACACGACTCAGACTGGACTTTGCTTCTAATGATCCTGTGAAGACAGAGGGAACTCAGTCAACACTCATTTCAATGATCTGTGTTGTCAAACAAACACACACATGTGGTCCTCTATACCTGTTGATGGAGCTGATGCTGGGCACGCTGTCATGGTCACACACCTGCTCAAGCATCAACCTGTCTCTGATCTCCCAGGCGAACATGGTGGGGTTGGTGTGTTTCAGATGCAGGACCCTTTGCACAACTTTTGGAGTGGCCACTTTGGGCTTAGAGCCTCCAATCACTCCTGGTCTGATGCTCCCTGTCTCATTGTACCTGAATGAACAATAATGACATCTGTCAGGAGAGGTTAACATTTTACCTGAAAAGTATATAAGTTGGAATAGAGTGAGAAAACAAGCACAGCAATCTACTGCAGATGTTCTGCAAATCGAACACCTTGTTAATGAGAGAAGTCAGAGGAGAATGGCCAGGCTATGGTAATAACCACTCTTTACAACTGTGGTGAGCAGAAAAACATCCCAGAATGCACAGCACTGCACAATCTGAGGCAGCAGTGGGCACAGACTCACCAAAACTGGATAGATGAAGACTGGAAAAACATAGCCTGGTCTGATGAATCTGGATAGCTGATGAGGCTGCAGATGGTAGGGTCAGAATTTGGCTTCAACAGTATGAATCCATGACCCAACCTGCCTTGTGCCAACAGGCCAGGCTGCTGCTGCTGGCGTAATGGTGTGGGGGATGTTTTCATGGCACTTAAGGCCCCTTAATATCAATAAATCATTAGCCTATTCAAATGCCACAGACTATCTGAGTATTGACCATCCCTTCATGGACGCAGTTTACCATGTTCTAATGGCTACTTCCAGCATTATAATTCACCATGTTGCAAAGTAAAAGTCTTCTCTAACTGGTTTCATGAACATAACAATGAGTTCAGTTTAGTTCAGTGTCATCCCCAGTCACCAGATCTGAATCCAGTAGAACACCTTTGGGATGTGGTACAACGGGAGATTGGCAGCATGAATGTGCAGCTGACAAATCTGCAGAAATGATGTGATGCAATCATGTCAGCATGGATGAATCTTAAAGGAAAGTTTCCAACATCTGACATCATGCCACTAATATATAGCCTATCAAATAATATTGGAAATAATTTAAACATAGCCTTCACAGTCAAATATCAGGAATTTATGCATTTTCATGGAAGTGGGCAATTATAAATAGTCATATAAATTTAAAAATGGCCTATACATTTTAAGATGTAGCTGGTTTCCATGTGTGAACACTGTAACACTTGTTACTATGTCAGTGTACAGTGCTGTACAAATAAAGGCCATGCAGGCAACAAAATGTTTCACCCCAAAACCAGACTTGTTACAGATAATTAATGTCTATGAAATGAATGAATGAATAAATAAATAAATAAATAAATAAATAAGCTACATAAATTTACCTGGCCAGTATTTTGCTGACACAGCCGTGACTGACGCGCAGGCGGCGGGAGATCTCACAGGGACGCACGCCGAATTGCGCGAGCTCCACAATCCGCTGTCTCACCACGTGCGGTAACGGGCGCCCGTTAACGAAGACTCCGCCGAGCTGGTTCACCCCGCCGTTCCCTGAGCAACGGAGGGGAGCGGAGTTTTTGCTACACCAGCGTTCACATTCAATTGTAAGTAACTGCATGGACACCCGTGCCCTCAACATTAGTCAGTTATGATAAGTAACAAAAAGGTGTAGGCTACAAAATAAGAAACGTGGTTACTTACTGTGCTTCACGGCGAGCGGCACCTGTCCAAAGCGTAGACCTACTTCCATCACACATTTACGTCTCTAAAAAGTCTGCAGTCCTCCTGAACTTTAGTCGTTGGTTTCTACCGAGTGTAGTTGTTTTGGAGGAAGAAACATTTTCATTCAAACGTAAAACCGAGAAGAAGAGGATTTGACACAGAGAGCACTGCTCAGATTCTGTCCCGTGAGTCTGTGATGCTGAGTGACAGGGTGGACAGCCTCACTGCCGCTCTCAGCACCTGAGCAGTGGACAGCTGCACGAGCCTGGTTTGATTGGACACTCATGGCACTGGTGCACGCAACCAGTTCTCCTTTTGCTTTTAGTGGTTAGGAAGCATGTGATATTGTGATTTCAGAATGTTTAAAAAATGCTGGGATAAGCCCATAAAAAACCCGCCATGTAAGATCCCTTTATTAATGATTTAATATTATTATTATATTTTCAACAGAAATTGAGAAACCATTAGCCCTTCAGTAATGCCATACTAACATTTACAACTGCAGACGTGATGACTCAGAAAGGGCAAAACCCTAAGTACTTATTAATAGTTTACTAACATTTATAACTGCATTATTACTGAATAGAAACATACACCCATGTTTTAGGAAGACACTTGATGCAGGGCACACTGAGTCTTTACTGAAACAACAGAGTGACAACTTTTTGACTTAAAAAATATGGTTTTGTACTCATAAAGTTCCTTTAACAGGTCCATGAATCAGCTCACACCTTAACACTATTGCAAATCCAGTTTTGGCCCTGAACTAAATAGCACCCTCTAGAGAAATGTGTATATGAAAATATGGAAATAGGACGTATTCTACTTATATTATCCAATAACTAGGCTTTGTGGATATTAAATGCACAATATTATGGCTGAAAGATACTGGGTATGCAGCTCATGACCAAACGCAATAATTGACCCTGACGTGATTTGAACACGCAACCTTCTGATCTGGAGTCAGACGCGCTACCGTTGCGCCACAGAGTCTGATGAAATATGTCTCATATGTCCAATAATCACCTCATAGCGAACATTGACCAAAAAATCTTTATGTATCGTATTAAATCATTTGTGTGTTTTTTCTAACACCAATGTAAAATGCTACTCGTCTGAGCAGCAAAGCAATTCCGAGATTTTCAAAGTTATGCAGTGTGGCTACAATATCCGTTGTATCTACAATAACCATTGCATCCTAAGTCGACTACATGTACAGTCGTTTAGAACAGTAAGAAAGCCAATAATTAAAAATCACAAGTTTGCTGTCTTGATAAGAGAAGTTTCCATTTGTTGACACTAGTGGAAATATGCAACCGGTAGCTCTAGAGTCAGACGCGCTACCGTTGTGCCAGAGAGTCTGGATACACAATCATAGTATGTCCAAGAATCAGCTCAGAGCAAACATTTACCAAAAATGTACCGGTATTCTAAATCTAGTGTTATCGCTACACATTGTCAGGCTCTTGAGAACTAAATAGTTAAATTTAATTTCTCAGATTCAGTACTGTATATATAACCATTGTATCATAAGTCTTATACTACATGTACAGTTGTTTAGAACAGTAAGAAGGGCAATAGTTGAAAGACTGGAGTTTGCTGTCCAGCTTAAAGCACATATAGTGACCCTGATGTGATTTAAACACACAACCTTCTGATTTGGAGTCAGACTCACCACCATTGCATCACAGAGTCTATTTACATTTGCTGGCAGGTCCAGTGGATGTATAACTGGTCAGTGCGCCATTCCCATAACTGTCCCTTCTTTACATATTGATTTCATATTTCTATCAGTATTACAACGGAGACAAACTCTGTCTAATAAAGCAAATTTAATTTACTTTCATTTCTTCTCTGTTACCTCGACAGACATCTGTCAGCCTTAGAGGAGAAAAAGAAGAAAGACAAAGACTTAACAGAGGACATCTAAAATAAAAATCCAATTATTAAAACTTTGTCCTTTGACTTTCCTTTTTTAGAAATTTCTCCCTTTGCTACTGTACCATCAATACAGAAAATGTTATAATGTCCTTGCTTTTTTCAGCATAGTCGTAACAAATGAGGTTGTAACAATAATCACTTAAAAGAGCTTCATTTAGACATTCAAAGAGTCTTAGGCTATGTGATCTATCTGTAAATGATCCAAAGGCACGGTGGAAAAAAATAATCATTGAGTCTCAGCAGTTTTCATCTGACAACCATGGCTGTTTTCTTAAACACCTACTGTGCATTTTAAAGCTCTTACCATCAACACTTAACATTAACTACGGTTCTTTTTACATTTGTATTATTTTAAATTTTACATGCAGATCAACAGCTTGTCAAACTCTTCCAATAAGCAAAGTGTCCTGCAGGAGCAACCCAAAAATTGCTCCTATTAATGACTTTTAACTGATCTATGAAGTAAGAGTAAATGATTTAATAAATATTAATAAAGCAATCAAAAATTAACTACAACACATACACCTTTTATAAATGGTGCTGTACCAGCTCCCCAAATTCCTTTGTAGAGTAATTTAAAGTCGTTGCTATGGGTATATTTTTTGAAATCCACTGCTTATAATGTTTCTGTTATTAAAACTCAATCCTTAAACATCACTTCATGACGGCTATATTACTCTATTTACACACAGGGAACGGCACTTGCAGCCAAACTCCGTGTTTTTTTTTTTTTAACTCTGGGTTTAGTTTTGGTTGTCCAACATTTTCCCGGAAACGCCGGGTACACAAGCATGGAAGCAACAATCCCTTCAGTAGTATGGAGGGAGACAATTAGTAATGGGGTTTTACCGAGATATTGTGAACTAAAAACGGTAAGCTTCCGAAAAAGGCCGTTATATACTTGTTTTTTACTTAGTTGTCTTTGCTAATTCAGCTACATTAAAATCTTCTGCTACTACGAAACTGATACTGTTAGCATAGAGCTGGTTAGCCTAACGTTAACCCACGTGTGAGGACATTTTGTGTGTTAACATCCAAATTATAGAATTAAAAAAGAAACGGGAGGCTTTATTTCTGACTATTTTCTGAGTTAGTTGTAACAATTGAGAACTGCTATTTGGTAGCAGTGCATCGAGCCGTCGTTGTGTGGCGCTGTTCAGCCGCCGTTTGTGTCAGGTTGTACTATGAAATACACTAAGGTAAAGGAAGAGGATGATGACAGCGAGGAGGCAGTCTTTATTGTGGACACCGATAGTTCAGATGGTGAAGGAGTGATCGAGTTAAGTGACCGGAAACATCAGAGCAGCTGTAAATGGCTCAGCAGGGAAGGATCTCCTCCACTTCTCTTGGCATTCACCTCTGGACGGGCTCCGGTGGAGAGCAGCTGCCCCAGTCCAGCTTCCAGTACTGCCTTACAGGAGGAGGAGGAGGAGGAGGATGATGATAGTGAGCAGCCCGTCGAGGAGTGGATGATCCTGGGAGGAGAGGAGCAGGTGGGAGACTCAAGCATCCAGCTCAACCTTGGCCACTGGAGCAGCTCTGAGGATGACTCTGGAGATGAAGGTTGATATTGTGTTGCTTTTGAATATTCCTACTGTTAGAGCCACGAAATAGTTTTGGTGGTTGAATTTGCATTTTGGGCTTCTGAAGGAAAAACAAGTGAAACTGAGTGAAGTTCAAGGAGATGTGTCCAAAAGTGCCCAGCTACATGGGCTGAAGGATTATCTTTTGCCATGCAATGATAAGAAAAATAATTATACAAGAATCAGGTACAAAAACCTGTCTCTAACTTGTAATCTGGCTCAGACAGTGTATGTTAGAGTTACAGTGTATAGGCTACAATTGTGTGGCTTTGCCTCTGAATTTGGGATTTGAGAACCCTTGTTCTCTGAAATTATGTTACTGCTGCAGTAAACCTATGAACACCCATATTTCCTCTTAGCAAAGATATAAGGTGATTAGGTACATACTATGATTAATATGCTTACAAACAAAACAGGCCACACTGCTGTTGCCACTTAGGGACTTTTGGTCGAAGTAAAGTTTTTATCAAAGTATCTGAACAACTATTATAATCAATTTTTCTATCGAGAAAAAAACAGACTTCCTTTTCAGCATAATGGATAACTCCATGGGCAGTAATATTTCATAGATAGTGTAGCAGAGTTATAAGCTTAAACAGTTATCCTGTGTGTTGAATAACAGAGATTTATTTAAATCTGTGGGGGTGCAATTTATTTTTAAACATGTACAGAGACAGTTTGCTCTGCATGCGCTCTGTTTTTCAGAAATGCTCTGCCTCATGAAGATACTCATATTTATACCAGGGAGCTGCCCTGCACAGACACTTCATCATGTTTTGCCAGCCAGCAGCTCCACTGGAGCAGAGAGATTTTAGGGTTCTCCTCGCACATAAGTGATAGTTACTTTAGGAGGGTGGTTTTCATCAAGTTTTTAAGCCCTGAGAGATTCAGCTTTTACAAGACAGAAGACCTGGGAAACACTACATTTATTAGGCTCGGTAAAACTCCCAATCTGTCCTTTTTTGTGAGGTCTGTTTTTGGAAAAGTGTGTTGCAGTTCAAGAAGTATCCTGTGGGAAAACCAGTCAATTATGGCTTATGGCATTATAGACATTTGTATCTGCATAAGTTAATGTTCTCCATTGTCAATCTCCCCATCACAGATCCAAATTTTAAGTCAGTTAAAGATACTTGGGCTGTATCAGAAAAAGACAAGGTAAGTTTTGGTATCTAATCAGTTTTAAGGAATACAACAGCAGAACTCATTTATTCAGGGAAATGTGTCTATTATCATTATACAGACCTCTGGCACCTTGACTAGCACTCAGTATTTTTTTCCTACTCTTTATTTAGATTTTCAAATTTCAAATTTCATCATATGTATGTGTGTTTATGTATATGTATGAATACAAAAACACATTTTACAAATACATGCCTACGCCTTTTACTACAATATTGAAACAAAAACAACTATTTACATTGCAGGACATTTATTGTAGAAGTTAAGCAGTGAGTAATAAAATTTACAGTATGGATTTAGAGAACTGTGGTAAGAGACAGAAAGAAAATTGCTTTTGTATTTATGGTTGGCTTTAATATTCCAGTTTAAACTCTGTAGAATTAGTTTACATAATTGGATTTTTTTAATATACTGACCCTCATTTCTTTGTCTTCTCATATAATCTAGGGTGGCGCTGATCAGTCTCTGTCCAGCCGCTATTTTGGGCCTGGTCGTTCTCTGATCTGTCAAATCTGCAACAGGACGGGACACCTTGCCAAAAGCTGCTACTACCATAAGGTAAAGGAACACATACCCTTTTCTCTTACATACAGAAAATATACTTTTACACTGTCAGTAAGTAGGTAGTGAACATATCAAATAACCATTGCAGGAGTTTGGCAGTTGTTGGCTTGACATATCGACTCAGCTGCTGAGACTTCAGGATTAATGCTGCAGTAAAACATTGTGTAGATGTGTTATGGTGATTATCATATTATTTTCTAAATCTAAATCTACACAGTAACCTGTAAGTTTTAGTCATTTGAGCCTTTATTTCCCCGTCACTGATCTTTTGATTTTATCCACAGCAGTGCTAAAATTAATCACTGATTATATTTGTGAGGTTTAGTAATTTTGATTGAGATATCACTGCAATGATGGTTTACAGATATGTGTGATACCCTTAGTAGTATTGGCACTGTAAATATCCAGCTGTGTGTAATTGTGGTGTGCAATGGCGGCTGTTGCTGGAGAACCTTGCTGATGTGATACAGTCAGTAAAACTGCACTTCACCTCTTGCCTTCTTCCTCAGTCTTTCTTTAGAGGCTGTCACAAGATGTGTAAAGACTTCAGTGTTGTAATCCCATAGTCCCCTGTAGAGGTTGATTGACAATTGAATATCATAACATCCATCTTAAAACCCTTGTAAAAAACTTTTTTTTGTCTCTGTGTCTGCAGAAATGTCCCACCTGCGTCCTTTGTGGGGTCAAGGGGCACATCCAGAAGATATGTCCAAGCCGCCCCTGCCCCAGCTGTGGGCTGCCTGCACATGGCCTCAGGCTGTGTGAAAAGCCCCCAGTATGGAACCAACACTGCCAACGTTGTGGGATGACAGGACACCTCTCTGATGTGAGTCTGTCTGTTAATCCCCAGGTCTGGCCCCTTTGAGTGTTTGTGTTGCTGTGTTGAAGGAAACTTTGAAAGCATTTGTCAGTTGTGTGTTGACAATTTTTTTTAGCCTCAGGCTTGTGTGGGTTCCATTTATAAAGTGTTGTTTGATCTCAGCACACAGTTCCTCCCAACTCAGAGCAGTTAAACTCTGCTTTTTCCTGGGTTTTTCTCAGGCCTGTCCTGATACATGGAGACAATACCACTTGACGGTGAGTTCAAGATTTGACTTTACTGCACTTTCTTATCTCACCCCCTTTTAATAATCAAGCTTCTAAACAATAAAAGGTCTTTCTGACAAACTGTAGAAACACTATTAATATGAGTTTTTAGTGTTTTTGCCTAAAACTAGAAAATGAAATCCTTAAAACATATTTCCATGGTGACTAATGTCCTTTGTCCATGTTCAAATGTGTTCGTTTTTTTTTTTTCCAGATTCGGTTAGAGGTTCCACTCAGGCCACGGACCGTCCGCAGGTTCAAACATAAGAGATGCCTCGCTCATTGTTACAACTGCTCTAAGAGGGGACATTATGGCTATGTAAGTGGTCATTGAAATAATGATAATAATAATAAGAAGAAAGATAAAAAGAAATGCAGCTGCAAATGCTTTACAACAAAGAAATTACATGCAACAAGTATTTCACATGAGAAGACATAAAATGAACATAAAGACATGTCAAAAACATTAATGGAAAATGAGATGGAAAAATAATAAAATAATAACAGAAATAAAAAATAGAAATAAATAAAGTTAAAAAAGAGGTTACACAGAATGCATAAAATCAATTAAAACTTTTTCTTTAGGACGAAATTATTTTCTAAGAAAAACTTTTCTTTGTACACTCTTCTATTAAATGGCACCTCAGCTCGGAGGAAAACGGTGCTACAGAACCTCTTTTCCCAACGGACACAAATGCACCACAGCTTTTGATTACACTGGGGTCAGCCTCTTTCTGCTGCCCCAGAACATTTTCCTTACCGGTGCAATCTCATTGTGGGTTTTATCTACGCTGGGCACAATGTGAAGGTGCCCCAGAAATAACTGCCCTCTTCTGTGGTGCTGTGGGGGGTCGTGGTGAGGTCTGAAGTGGAGAGATACGTTTTTAGCTTTCCTTTAAAAAATACTTAGCGGACAGGCTGCTCTGATATCTACATATAGTGTGTTCCATAGCTTTGGGTCGTATTTGACAAAGACCGGTTGCCCGATTTCTCTGTGGCTTTTGCTGGGAACCTTCAATAAACCAGCAGTAGATGATCGCAGTGTACTTGGAGGTATATAGTTATCAGGGAGATTGCAAAGTAGTTTGGTCCTCGCCCATGAAGGCCTTTGTATATAAGGATAAGAATAAAATCAATTCTAAATGTAACAGAGGCCAGTGCAGGGCAGCTAAAACTGGACTAATGGGCTCTCTCCTCTTGGTTCTGGTTAATAGCTGAGCTGCAGGGTTTTGAATGAGCTGAAGTCTCTCAATGTTTTTTTTTTTTTTGTGACGAAAAGGAATCCTTCCCTTACTTTTACTGTCTCTACTTGTCGTCTTGGCTTCTGTTTTCCATGTCTTTTCTGTCTTTTTCTTTACACTGTCATGTCTCTGTCTGCCATTCTCTTCCCCTCTTTATACCTCTGTCCAACATATTCTCCCTCCTTCAATCTGTTTTGGATTGCATCTACTCTCTCTTCTCTCTTTTGTTTTTTTTTCTCCACCATCCTGCATCCGTCTTTCACCTTTTCTCTTATTCCTTACCTTTGAGTCTCTCTCTCTGTTCACACCAGGAATGCACTAAAAGGAGGATGGTCAGTCGGACTTTTCCTTCACTGCCTTACGTTTGCCACTATGACACCATTGATGACATCCTCCAATGTCGTACCGGGATGCAGGGAAAAGCCAAAGGTGACAAAACGTTTATTATATATACAATGATGTTATGTGATCTTTATTGATGTTTTTGAAGGGGATGGGGTTTCTTATTGGGAAAAAAAAACATTTAGTCTCCCAAGTGTCCCCTTTCACAGATATATGAGGACAAAATTGCTATATTTTGACAATACAATTAATGGACATGCAATGAAACAGAAATAATCTGAGTAAGTGATATAAAAACTAGTTCAGTATTACCACAAAAAAATTGTGTTGATGGAGCTTTGCAGCCTCTATTAGTTTATTCACTGTTAGCATTTTACATGGTTTGGCTGTTGTTTCAAATGAACTCCTTCATAACCAAAAAAACAAGCTCTTTTTTCTACCAGATGAAGGGACTTTTTCTTCTTTTCTTAGAGATAATTACTGTAATTATGGTAATTATTATGACCCTCTATGGTGAGTGTGACATCCAGCTATGTCCCAGTGTGTATTGCTAAGAGCAGGATGGTAAGGTGACCAGTCATCTCATCTTCATTACTCATGTTGGGCAAGATTTAAACCGTTCTACTAGTTCTGAAATTGGTTTTTAAAAGTAATTTAACAACGGGTTTGAAAATAGTTATTTACTGTCATCTGTGGTTCAAAGTGTCAAACCTTTTTCACCTCTGCTTTCTTGAACCTGTAACCCCGCCCAACATTGATGTCACAATGTCCTGGACATCACCGCAGCAAGTTGAGAAGTTAAAACACTGGAGATCAACAAAAACAATATATTTTAGGGGGTGTTAAGTTACTATTTAAAGCAGTAATATGGTTATTATTTTCTGCCACTTTAGCAGAACATGTTGTAAACACAACATTGAGATGTTATCATCTCAAAAGACTTACAGTGAGTGTGTTACCAACTGGTTACCTATTTACATTCAACTGATGTAAGCAGAGCAATATTAGCATTGATTTGGAGTCATGTTTTTGGCCACTCAATGAATGTAAACCAACATCCAGTCTCTTTTTAGCTGTTTTTTTTATCTCCAACAATTCTTGAGGGAAACGTTTGGCTCTTTAGCTGCTAAATGTACCATTATGTTCACCAGCTGGTCACTGATTTTGTCTGTCTGCCGTTTGGTGCTGAGCAGGTGGGTTTATCAGCCTGCTGGTGGAAACAGGGTTGGTGAGGGTGGTGAATGTGAATCAAAACAGTGAAGTTGGGGACCATGAAACCAACACACTAAGCTGAAAGATGCTGAAACGCTCTGTAGACCTAAGGGGAGCTGCAGAGATAGTTGATAATTCTAAGTGGGTTTGTCTCGGTGAACAGCCCCTCTCACATTACCTCTATACAGGCTCACACTGATTATCAAGGATACCATTTTGTCATTGTTGTGTGTTTTCAGAGCTTGTGAGTGCTGGATCCATGGGTACTTCTGACCAGCATCACTTGTCTGAACCAACAGGGGAGAGTGGTGAGGAGAATCAGCCGATCAAGGGGAGGAGCAGAACAAAGCAGGAGACCTGTAGACGAGCTGGCAGGAGGAAGACATGGCCAGAGAGGCGCAGAGAGAGACAGGAGATGAAGAGACTAAGGAGAGGGGCTCAATCCAGACGAGAAGGAGGACTACTGGAGAGGTCCTGGCGTAACTCTGATGACGAAGCATGCCACTCAGACCCCTTCAAGTCTCCCCTCCATGGTCACCGGCAGTCCGCACCCCCACCACAGAAGAGGAAGAGGGAGGAGACAGGTGGCAGAAAGAGTAGGAAGAGCAAAGAGGCGGAGAGGTGGAAGAAGAGACGAGGGATAAAACGTGGGGATTTGTATCCTCATGGCAACATAGACATCGGAAGTGAAAACCTTCTCTCACCAAAGCAAAGAGTACGCCACAGAAGAAGATAAAGTGTGATTGTTTTTTATATTCTTTAGTTTTAAATAGTGAGAATTGTAACTGGATAACAAAAAATATCTTGTATCTTGTGGTCTTTTGATTGATTCATTTATTTATTGTTAATACAAAAACTGTTGAATGGCATATACAGTTTCTGTTACTGGTATGAATGTACTTTTGTACTGTAAGTACATTTACTACTATTACACCGGCTGGGCCAAATTTGAACTTTTCAACATACAGTATTTTGGAATATATTTTTACACATCATACCTCCTTTTTTGGAACATTTATATGATGTGTGTGAGTGGTTTGTTATCTCCCTAAATATAATGCTAGGTTTAGAGTAACATATCATTTTCTGTAATTAAATACTTGAAATCGGGTCAAAGGTACAGACCTTTGATTGGCATTTGTAAAGCATTTACAGTATCTTGGAAAGACAACGACAATAAACATGCATTTCTAGATAACCTCGTCTATAATTTGTGTTCAAAGATAAATGATTACTGTGAAACGTTGGCTACGTAAAGACAAACGAGAAGATGGGGGTTAGGTGTATGTAGTACATCGGAGAAGGTTTCAAACGTGAGCGTATGTATGAAGTCAGTGTTTTTCAAAGCGCTGTCTTATAGTATCTGCTATGAAGCTGCTGAATTATTAATGAGCTGAGCAGCTGCCCGGGGTTTGCCAGACCGAAGCAGTCAACTCAGATAACAAGCGTCTACTTCAAATCGAACTTGACCGCTGCCAATTAAATAAAAGTCGCTTTTGCAGATTTAGTAGAAACTTCAACATGTCCTCGCTTTTGGGTTTGTGTGATTTATCTACAACAATGACGCGAGTTAGCCTATTGCCGAGCGATACGTTTCTCTGTGATCGATTGGGGGCGACTCGGCAGAGATGTGAAACTCCCATTGATTGATCTCCACTACACTCCCCGCTGACCAGAGAAAACACAGCGAATGCGAGAGGGGATTTAAATTGGACAAATATTGTCCACCTTACTTGACGGATAAGGTAGCTATCTGCTTTCTCGTGCGGTCTGAGGTAATCCGCTATTAGCACCGTTTAACGACTAGCCTAACATCGATACAGTGCGGCGTTAGCTAGCTTGTAATGTCGGCACTGTTGGACTTGTTTTCCCCTCTAGACCCCGCTTCCTTTTAGCCTCGGGCTAGCTGGAAAAATCGAAATTATGCTAATGAACGAGCAGGTATAGTTTGCCAACGCAAAGGGGTGTAACTTTACTACTTACAGTGGGCTCCCCGTTGCAGTTTAGTTGTAATTTGTTCACAAACCAATGCTAATAACTTTGTTTCACAGCCAGCTATCAGGGCGGTTGGTTTCCTTTAGTTTGCTAACGCTCGACAGCTAGCCATCTTGCTTGTGTTCAGGGATTTAAGTATTAAACTTGGCTAGCTTTTGGTGGCAGAGATATTAACTTCAGTTGCAGTTACTTGCTAATGTATGCGTCGGCAATGGACTCACTCGTTTAGGACCCAACTGCTTGTTACCAATGCCTGTAAAAATACTTTATTTTACTGTCGAAAAGCCTGACAGTGGTCCTCTGTGAAAAGACAATAGAGAACCTGAGACTTGCTCAGCTGTTGTTCTGGTAACGACGAAAACCACTGATAACTAAACTGTATTTTGATTCTTGTTTTGCTTTACCGCATGCCGATTTAACTAGAACATTTCAAAGCTTATGCACGTTCATAAGTAATAAAATACAAAAGCGGTCTCCGTTAAGTTGACCCGCACAGATAGCCGGGGGAGAGTGGATGGAGTCGATGCAGATGTTGCTTGTGCGACATATGAGGGCTGTGCTTCCCTGAACCCGCTGCTTCCAGGTATCCCACCTCATTATATTAAAACACCAGCTTTAAATGTCCCAGAAAACACTCGCAGTAACCCGTCGTCATCAGAGGTAACTAGGTGGAAATATAGACGCAGAGAAGCGGTCTGAAGAGGGAGGCTCCTGCCCGTTTCTGGACGTCCACCTCTCCAGCCTACCTTCATCACGTCCATCCACCACCGCCCTCCTCCTCTTCCTCTCCAGCCATGGACCCCCCGAGGACGCGGTCGCGGTCTCGGTCTGGCTTCTATCATTTCGGCATGAATGGCAGCGTTGGAAGCAATGGTAGTGGTAACGCGGTCGGTAACGGGAGCTTGATGAACGCCAGCGGAGGAGGGGTGAGCTACCCGCAGCAGAGCAACCCTGGCTGGGCGCCGCACCACGGTGGTCGTAGCTACCCGGAGAGCCAGCAGCAACACACCCAGGGGAGCTACCTGTCCGCAGGGGCGCAGCGCCACTCTTCGCACGGAGCTCACAGACACCCCGGGGCCGGTAAGCAGGCTTCAGTAAACAGGGCCTGCAGCCCGGCTAGATGCATCATTACACACACTCACACAGGATACACCCCCTGAGGGATGCAGGCAGACCACTAGCAGCTTAACAGGCTTTGAGACATTTAACTAAAAGGCTTGGTGCTTTCACTGCCAGCTGTTGCTTGAAAGGACAGCTATGTGTCATGTCAGGGGATGTAGTAGAGGCTCTGCTCTAGAGGTTTGAGTAGCATTTACTTAGGTAAATAGGGCACACCAGGTTCCTGAACTTCCTGTCTTGTGTGTCACTGCCTGGCTTAATACTTGCAGTGCAAATTATCCTGGCCCTCAGTAGGAATTTAGCACTGCAGAATTTTCCTTTGGATAGTCCAGGGATGGTGGTGCTGAAGGCCCACAGGTCATATTATGTTACTCCTGTGGAGATCGGGGACAGATTCATTTGCCTCGTGGTGTAGACATGCTACATACTCTTCAGTCTTTACGAGAGCTGTGTATGAGAGGAGTTGGATTAAAAGAGCAGTTTAGAGCCTTGACACAAGCCTTGAATTTGTTTGAAACGAAAGCTCTTTCTAGATAGTGATTTTATCTTTTTGTTTTAGATCGCTCACTGCTGTGGTACAGGCTGGCGTAATACAGTCATCCTAGCAGTTCACCATGAACCTTAGTGCTATTCAACTTACATTTTAGCCTGTGCAAAGCTCTATATTGTCCCAAACTAGTCAAACAGGTCCCTCATCAGTGATTCAGGGCAGAGTAAAGATTGATGTTGTACTTTTAAAGCACTGTCCAAACACAAAGAACCAGAGAAACAGTAGAGTTGATGGTTTATTCACTTTGTCATATCAGATTTATTTGTATTGCTCAGTATCAGTCAAACAGTGATTCATTTGACTCTTCATGCCCACAACATCGACAGTTCCTTACCCAACCCAAACTCACTAAGACTGAAAAACTCCCCAAAACCTTTAAAGAATAAGAGGAAGAAACGAATTAAACTGCCATATCAGAAAAATCAAAGTGAGACTGCACCCCAGGCTCTTGCCATTGTTTGCAACGTTAGTACCAGTCTGGTTAGTCTTCAGCAGGTTTCCATGGCTGGCTATTGGAAAGTGACCGGAGAAACCTTCTGTAATACCAGATTGGATCCCCTCAAAGGCAAAAAAAAGTGCAGTGAATGAATGAAAGCAGGCTTTTAATGGGCCTCTGTCGTAATAGCAGCACTGTTGCCAAACACCCAAAATAACCCACACATAGGGGACGCACACAGAAACACATGCTTCCTAAATTGAAAGACTACAGTGGGGTTTGTGTGAATGACTTAACCAGTGAATCTCCCTGCTGTGTGAGCTGCCTTATTCCTCTTAGCAGCTGCACATGCCTCTTCATCGTTGGCTTGTGTGTGTGTGTGTGTGTGTGTGTGTGTGTGTGTGTGTGTGTGTGTGTGTGTGTGTGTGTGTGTGTGAGAGAGTGTGTGAGAGTGTGTGAGAGTGTGCGAGAGTGTGTGAGAGTGTGCGAGAGTGTGTGAGAGTGTGTGAGAGAGAGACGTGTTCTGCTGTGCTTGTATGATGTGCATTACAGATTTTCTGTTTGCCTGTGCTTGTTTGTTTTTGTACGTGTCACAGTATTACACCCCTTGGTATCACTTTGTGCAGAAAGTGTCAGGGTTTGTTTTGGGGGTGTTAAAATGTGTGTCCCTGTGTTACCTCAGTTTTTTTTCCTTTTTATTTCCTCCTCCTCTTTCACTCCCCCAGTTTCAAACAGTGAGTGTTGCATCCCACAACCTGACAGCATTGCAACTTAATAGCAACCAGTTTTTACAGATTAATACTGTCATGAGATCTCTACAGAATATGTGGGTAAAATAGGTTGTTTCTTTATTTTTTTGGCTTGTCTCTTCTAAATAATGGTTCAAGTATTTGTATCTCAGTTAAAGACCAGGAGAAAAATTGCTACTCTGTGACAGCTGATACTCAAAGTTTTCGACACTGCCTGACTGGATTGTCATTCCTGAAAGAAATGGTGTCAGTCTTCCCCAGCAGCTATGCTTGGAGGAAACAAGGTTGTGTGTGCTCGCCAGCAGAGCCCATCCAGTCTGGCTCACCATCCCCTTTCCTATGGACCCTGGGGTGAATCAGCATTAACAGACCTAGTTCTGCACAAAACACATGGGCGGCAGAGTCCTCGGACCCTATGAGGTCTAAAGAAAAAGGGATGGTAGATGAATAAAGATGTAAGCCAGTGTGTTGGCCCTCCTGTCGGCTAGTCAGTCAACCAACCGTCCCTCTGGTCTCCGCAGCCACTGGCAGGGCGTCTTTGAGCTGTCACTATCGGCAGACTTCACATGGCTCTGGAGTGGTGTCACAAAGACAAGAAAGGGGTGGGTGGGTGGGAAAGGGGGGGCTCTTTCAGATCTGTTTTTTCTGAGGAGGCTGAAGGGGCTGTTTGGATGAGGGAGGCATGGAAGGAAAAAACAGAAAGAGATGATGGGAGGAGGAGTTTTTTTTCCTCCTCTTTTTGTTGATTAAAGGTTTTTGGGGGACTGCTTAGAGGAAACTCTTGTCAGCTGAGTTCAAGGACATCCTTCTTAAGCTGCTGAAATGTCTGTGTGCACATGCTGCATCCAGATTGCACATGTGGACTGTCAGATAAACAGCTGGGAGAGCATTGTGTTTTTCTGAGATTATGTGCATGGCGTTAGTGCTTTATGGAGTGATACGATTTTTCTCTTTTTTTACTATTTAATATTTTTGGACACACTAATCTCATTCATATCAATAAGTCTTTTCTGTGATGGTCTATTGATCTTTGGAGAGAGATTTCTATTGCTTATTTCCCCACCACAAGCAAATAACAAAATGGGCAAGAGGCATTCTACTGAGCAGTTGTTGCTGAGCTAATAATGATTCACTGCCTTGCTCAGGGATACTTCAGCATAGCAGATTTTTGATTTGAACCCAGACTTCCTGGTAATGATAAGGGAGTACTGTACACTGGTGGTTCAGTTTATGGGCTAGTACTAGGGCTGCAACTAACAATTAGTTTCCTTGATGATTAATCTGTGAATTATTTTTTTCCATTAATCAAGTCTAAAAAATGTTAGAAAATAGTGTGAAAGGTTGCTTGTTTTGTCAAACCAACAGTCCAAAACAAAAAGATATTCAATTTACAACGATAGAAAACAGACAAAAGCAGCAAATCGTAACATCTGAGAAGCTGAAAGCTGGTAACTGTTGGCATTTTTGCCTAATAAAGTACTTAAACAATTCCATCGATTATCAACATGGTTGCAGATTAACTTTCAATCAATCAATCAATCAATCAATCAATCAATCGTTTCACCTCTATCGTTTCACCTCTAGATAGCACACAATAACTTGCAGAAAAGTGATGACAATGTCTAGAGGCAAAAGTTATTAACGGCATTCAAACAATGTATTGTGTGCTTCAATTTGCATAAAACCAACAAGATGCTCCGAAATGTTGTTCATGTTTGATTGTGGATGTCTTGTGTGTCTGTTTCTGTGAGTCTGCATGGCAGGCTTTTCATGGTAGATCAGAGAGAATGATTTGTCTGTGAGAGGATGGTTCCAGCGTGATATCTTCCAGAGATGGGCTCCTCTCTTGTCTTACCATTTAAAGCTGGAAATTTTAAAAGCCTGATTGGAAGACAGACTCAGTGACAACAGGGAACTGTAAGTCTTGTTTGTGTACCAAGACGTCAGATGCACATTTTTCTTGTCAGTGTTGGATAATGTGGTGGTAAGTCAGTTTAACTGTTCAACTGTTCAAGCAAATCAGCCAGGCTGCATCAAGATAACGACTTTTTGGCATCCAGTGTGGTCTCAGAATGGAAAAAGAAATCAAAGGCAACCAGCTGCTTGTGTGTTTTTTGGTGTGGTTGTATTTATGTTGGCTAAGCAAGCTTATGTCCATGTGTCTTGTGATGTTGTTTTTCTTAGCTCTCTTATCTGATTGTGTTTTTATTTCCTCTGTGGCCTGCAGGAGGAGTGCTACATTTTCATCCAGATAATGTGTGCAGTGAGGATCGGGACAAAGTAAGTATGAAACATGACCACTGCCTGTTACCTCTGCTTTGATCCTGGTTTGAATAGGATTTGTAAGTTATTGTGTCTCTTTCTTATTCATTCTCTCCTTTTGTCTGTCCCCTTTTTCTTTTTTCCTGACCGACCATTCCTCTGGTTCCCCCTCCTTCACCTCTGTGCAGATGGAAGACAGCCCAAGCCCCAAGAGGCAGCGTCTTTCTCAGCAGTCCATGTTGGATCTGAGCTCTGCCCCCCCCTCTACTCCTTCCTCTCCCATTCGCCCCTGGGAGCTGCCTCCCAGTCGCAGACCACACCCCCACTACATGCCAGAGAGATGCCACACACCTGTTCGCAACCGACGCAGGTAAGTGTGTTAATGTGTGTGACCAAAATACACATAACCATTATCTTCATTATTAAGCTGGTAAATGTTCAGCCAATTAAATGTAAAAAATAATGAGAAATTCCCATCAAAGAATTACAAGATCCCAGATTTATATCTTTACAGTTTTTCTCAGTCGCTTTGGTTCATTTCTCGAATCATCCTCGACATTTGCAAAACAGTAAGTGAATTTCAATTTTCAATTTCAATTCGTACAAATAGCAAAACACCATGGATTACCTGCAAAAGCCAGTCTCTTACTCAAAATCTTTAGTTCATCTCTCAAAAGTAAATATCTGTGTCAATGAACATGTCACTGCCATCAGATGACAAGTCCTTGTGTTATTGTGTACGGATAAGACAGTCAAATTGCTTAGTCGTGTTGTCAATATAACAGTGTCTCTGGAGGGATGTTCTGATGTAAACTATGGCTAAAGTTTTGATGACACTTATTGTAAATTGTTAGTTACACCTTAGTGTATGTGGGAGATTGATTGCAAGAGACTGGACAAGATTCACATTTACGCTTTTACTGTTTTTATTTATTTGTTGACAGACCATGTCATTGTGATACAGAAAGGAAAAAGACAGCACTGCATAGCACAAATAAAAAAACAAAAATAAAGTAGAAATGTGAACATAGGACAATCTCCTTAGGGAAAACTGTACATGCAGCGCTGTAGGAATTACAGTGCAGTCTTCCTACACCTCCTGACGTTCCTGTCTGTTGGGCCACAAATTCTCATCCACATCACAACGAATATCTTCTCTTGCGATGCAGCGTGGAAAGAATCTTTTAGAGTGTCTTATCCAGCCTCTGCAGGCATCTGCTGTGATGTCATCACACGCTGCATCCATGGCGGCCAGAAGGGTCATCTGTGTATGTGGCTGGCGATCATATACTTTCCATCTCCATGCTGAGAAAAATTCCTCAATGGGGTTAAGGAATGGGGAGTAGGGTGAGAGGAACTCCATCAGCATCCTGTTGTGGGTCGCAAACTATTGCCTGATGATGTTGGAGCGATGGAAACTGACATTGTCCCAAACTATCACGTACTTTGGCAAGTCATCTCCAATCTCACCCCTCTCTTGTTCAGGGATGAGATCCCTTTAGAGAGTGTCTAAAAAGGTGACAAGACGCTCTGTATTGTATGGCCCAATAATGGGAATATGCGTTAGCACACCATTCTCAGAGATAGCAGCACCCATGGTTATGTTCCCGCCCCGTTGGCCCGGCACATCAACTGTAGCTCTGTGGCCGATGATATTTCGACCACGCCTTCTGCGTTTCGTTAGGTTGAAGCCAGCCTCATCCATGTAGATGAAGTTGTGCGGTGGTTCACTTGCTTCCAGTTCCATCATACGCTATATCCAGAAGACACAGAATGAGTTTTATGAATTACATGCATTTTCATTTTGGACAAGATACATTTACATCAAATGTATACAGCACATATTGCAACTTCTTTTCTACAGCCATAGCAAATGTGTAAAGGTCACACTTACTGTAATGTATATCAATGTTGTACTGTTTACTGTGAGGTACAGTTACTGCATGCTCATACGTGTTTTACCTGTACATACTGGTAGCGCAGCTCCTTCACTCTTTCACCATTTCTTTCAAATGGAACAGTGTACAGCTGCTTCATATTCATTTGGTGTCTTTTCAGCACCCTGTCAATGGTTGAGATGCTGACTGTTTGGATGTTTTCAAAGACGTTGTTGTCCTCTATAATGGCACTCTTTATCTCCCTTAGTCTTATGGCATTGTTTTCTACAACCATGGTGCAAATAGCCTCCTCCTGTTCAGGTGTGAAAAGGGGCCCTCTGCCACCCCTGTGAAGTTGCCTTGAAGTCCTATGTGGGAAAAATATAGTAATACAAAACACAAAATCTAGTAAGATAAAATGTCACTGTATAAAATATACTTACTGTATATTGTAAAATGCAAGTGGAATACTGTAATATTGTATGAAGCATTACAGAAAGTCTACAGTATTACAGTACAGTTCCTATTGTTAGATTACATACCTGCTCTCTCGACG
>NW_019525122.1:932166-987655 GCF_002814215.2 Seriola lalandi dorsalis
TGACCCCGTCCAATTCCTTGTCCTTCCATTGTCAGACATTGTAACATTGTGTTGTGCTCCGGCTATATATATACTTGCCAGTTGATGGTTCATGAGATGCACCTTTGAGCTATTTCAGAAAACTGGTTGATCATTCGTTGATCTATCGCTTCACATATTTCCCTTCGTTAGAGAAAGTCAAGATTCACCTGGGAGCAATTTACCAATTCAGGACAGATTTAGAAAAAAAAGTCTAATGGAAATGTATAGAGATATGCTTGACATATTATGACAACTTGTTCAACCATTTTGCATGTAAAGACTTATGCGATGAACTAATGCCTAAATGTTGTGGGGGGTGAGACTATTCACAGAGACCCATTATAATACATTTTGATCAACATGACATAAGCAATTGATAATGTAGGAAACAGCAGAGAATTGTACATAATCATTTGCATGATGAACCAAAGCATTTGCAACTTGTTCAAAGAAATGAGAAACTGCTTTTTTGATGTGCACAAGTGACACAATGATGTGAAGATTGAACAAGTAGTTTTGAGAATTTCAATTCTGATCTGAGAAATGTACCAAAGCGACTGAGAAAAACTGTAAGTAGCTTTTCCTGTCAGTCTAAAAACATAAACGTGTTCAAATAAAAATGATATGAAAAAAACAAGAAGAAGGATTTGAGGAACTGTAACTTAAAAATTATGTTTTTTAGAAAGAAATAGATAGAAATCTATCAGGATTTTTATTACAATTTTTGTCATCTGATACTGTCAGTTAGGCACTTGTGAAATCACTGAAATAGAGCTGAAATGATTAGTCATAGAATAGTTGCCTTTCACAAAATAATTCTGAACCTATTTTAATCATCGCTTTGTTTAATTAATTTTTCATGCAAAAATACACAACATTCCCAGACTGAAAAACTCCCAGACAAATGTGAGGATTTGCTACTTTTCTCTTGTTGTTTATCACTGTAAACTGAATATCTTTGGGTTTTATACTATAGGTCAGACAAAATGTAGAAAGTTGTGACAGGCATCCTTTTCACTTTTCTGCCAAATGATGAGTTGATTGACTGAAAAAATAATTAGCAGATTAATTGATGATGAAAATAATCATTACATGCAGCCAAACATTTATTTGCATTTATTAAACCAGGTGAGCCAGACAAGCTTACACAAAAACAAAATGGTTGAAAATATTGAACTATAAATCACAGTGCAGTGCAGTAGTCCCATTCAGTCAGTAATGATGTTTAAGTCAGTCTGAACATGTATGTAGTACACTGAAGGCAGAAAACCTGCGGTTAAAATACAGTCTTGTTCTTCTGTCCTGCTTTTTGTCAATATTACCTTAATCAGGAATTCATATTCAAACATTTTGCAGTAGGTGGCAGCTCCAGTATTTATGGCGATGCATATGACAATGTAGCTTCTTCTGCCTCTTCTTTAGTTTTCCCCTCTTTCTTCCACCTCAGCCCTCCAATGAGACGCCAGCGTGGCCGGAGAGACCGCCTGACCCGCCACCACCACCACGCCCACAACAACCACCACCACTACAACAGCAACAACAACAACCACCACCATCACCACCACCCCAACGCCCACCATCATCACCACCACCACCTGCACTCTCACCACGGTCTGTCATCAGGCCACCAGGATGAAAACTACCGCCACCAGGCTCCTCCTCAGGGCTACCCACCCTACAGCCAGCAACCACCCCGAGGGCCTGGGCCTGGGCCGGGGCCCGGGCCTGAAGAGCGCCCAGGTTACCATCCCCCAAACCCTTCCCCGAGGCCCCTCCACCAGTCACCGAACCTGTCGCCCAGGCTGCTGCACCCTGCGGCCCACCCACAGCACCCACACCCTCACCCATCCCAGCAACAGAGCAGTGTGGTGCTTGACCTCCATGAGCAGGTGAGTTCTTTGTTAGTGAGGTGTACATGCAGTTTAGAAAGGACTGAAATTACTCTAGTAAGGCCTCAGAAATGAGAACACGACTTGCGTGATTCTCAAAGGTCGTCATCCTCTTGCACATTGTTGTCGCTTCCTCGTGCTGCACAAGAATGAGAAACACTCACAAAGAGGTGATGACATTTTATATCCAAATGGTCAAAGGTCAACTTCACTGTGACATCATAATGTTCTGAAAAAACTGCTCTAGCCATTACTCAATGATGTAATACAGGAAGGGGAGATTGTGACCATATTTCCTGCAACTTGGCTGGTTAGCAGAGGCATGCAACCACGAGGCGGTAATTCTAGTTCTAGTAGTTCCATTGGGGCTGATTCAGTGAAATAAGTTTTTAAATTGGCTGGGGTGGAGGAAACTTTATTGGCAAAATGGAAACTTTACCCTTGAGAAACTGTGGTGTTTATCATTCGATCCCTTCGGAAAGCCAACCAGAAATTATTTTTTAGTTTAAAGCATCATGTCCAGGATTTGAGAAATACTCACAAATACAACTTTTTTTTTTTTTTTTGTTTATTTCAACATGTGAATATGTTTGACTCATTTCTGGAAATAGAGTGAAACACATTACATGACTAATTGGATTTTATGGGAACAATTTCCATTTGCTGATAATCTGCAAAATCTGTTAAAGGCCCAATTTTAATCTGCAGGTTGTTGTGGTGTTTTGAGTGAAATAAAATCACTTCAATAATAATTTAACCAAGTTCATGTCAGAATTCACATCCACACACTGGTGCCAGTTAAAGCATGAAAAAGCATAACTTTTATGCAAAATGCTTCTGTAACCTCAAAATTTGTTCCACATCTTATTATTGACCTTTCTAATCAAACTGAGTTTTCCATTTCCTTTTGTTATTTGAATCCATCAAAAACATGAAAGATGTGGACAGACATGCATAACCAGGCTGAATCCTTTCATTAGCATAATTTAAAGTCCAAAGTGATGTTTGTTACCATGAAAGTTTGAATTTTATCATCTCAGAAAAAGCCTGTATTTTTGGGAAACCTCACAGATAGAAACATTAGTGATTGATGCATGAGGTATTGAAATGTTTAGTTGGGGCATAGAAGATGTTCCAAGTCTTCTGTTAGAGCTGCTCAGCTTTAAATCATAGACTGCATGTTTAATGTTGAGTTTGATCTCATTATTTAGGGTTCAGCTCCAGTATCGTATCCTGTGTCTCCTCCGGGAGCGCCACCTGGCCTGCCCCCTCGCTCTGCCCCTCAGCAGATCCCAGCATGCTCGGTGGTTTTCAGTGGACAGCACTATCCCGTCTGCAGCGTCCCTCCTCCCGTGAGTGTGTTCGTGCTTTTGTGAGAGATTGTTTACAGCTGGTGTAGTTGCACATTTACTGAGGAGCTTTCTTCATTTGATGTATTCAAAAATACTGTTTGCAACTTGCCTTTCTTCCTAAATTTAATCTTGCGTTTTCTTTTTTTCCTTCTTTGTCAGGTCATTCAGACCTGTTCTGTGCAGCACTTACCGATGCCCTATCCCTTCCCATCACTGCTGTCCAGTGACCCGGCCTTCCTACTTCCCCCTCCTCACCTCCCCCATCCCCCAACACACCTTTCCCACCACCCACCTCACCTGGCCCAGCCTGGACAGTTTGGACCCTATCCGACACAGCAGGCACGATCTGTGAGTAGGAATGCATATGTTGCGTCGTTGTGATTTGTTTCAACCTTAGCAAAATTGGTATCAGATGCATCCTTTGTGAATATAGGAAAGAACAATATCTTATTTTTAAAGTCTCAATTCACAAGATGATGATGTCTAACGATCTATGCGTGTCTTAAAAAGGCTTTCTTCGCTTTTTGATATGAACAAAAACTTGTTTCCACTCGAAGATGCAGTGTGTCAGTCAGCATCTTCCACTCTTCACTTTCGATGTTCCACCTCCTGAATAAAAATGCAGCAAAAAAGGTGTTTTACCATGTTAAAGCAAAATAGGTGATGCATATTTTATACATTTGAGTCGAACCAATTTTCTCTCATCTCCTTATGTAGTTGCAAACACTTAGACCCTGTTCAGACCTGGCATTAACATCCATCTCAAGTGGACAGTTCTAAGTACAAGTGATAAGTAATTTATTTTTTTGTGAACGCAAATACGTTGCAACATCCTCCGCCACAATCTAATTATTCCTTCCAGTTTCATAATGAACCAAATATATTATATTATTTCAAATGGCTAAAACATTATTTCACTGAGTTGTGTGCAGCGCAACTATTCGCTCAACCCCTCCGTGCCCCTCCCTTCCCCTGTCTGTAGTCGGATTGGCTAAAAAAAAACCACAACACATATGTGTTTATTCACATATAGAATGGGGAAATGAGATTCCATCACAAGTGGTCAATTGAGATGCATATGGAGATGCATTTTTAGTGGCTTGTGTGAACTGATGCGCTTAGAGCTGTCCATTTCTGATTGGATCACCCACGATGAATGTTAATGCCAGGTCTGAACAGGACTGTAGGAATAGTGTACTGTTTGGTAAAAAGAGTAAAATCCACAAATGAAAACGAGACGCACATTAGTAATGCAGTTAAAGAAGAATTGAAGGGAAGAGTTGAATAAATAATAATTATAATCTACACCTAAATTGATGTTATCTTGTGTGTAATTTGCTTCTGCTGCTGTGATTACAACAATCTTAGCATATCTCTCCTTTGCTTTCCCAGCCATTACAAAGGATAGAGAATGACGTGGAGCTGCTTGGAGAGCACCTGTCTCTGGGTGCTGGGCTCCACTATCCCCCCGCCACCCACCCAGCCCTCACCCCACACTCCACACAGCTTCACTTCCTTTCCCATGACCCCCTGCCACAGGAGTTCTTTGGAGTGGTGAGCAAATGATTAAGTAGATGAAATGTATATAATTGTTTTTCAACCTAAAAATGAAAACTGTGAATTATCTAACATGTATGTGTTGTCACTCGCTCCTAGTCCTATCCAAACTTCATTCCTCGGCGTCTCCCGGGGCGACGGTACCGCTCACAACAGCCACTGCCACCTTCGCCTTACCACCCAAGCCTCCTGCCTTACTTCCTGTAAGTAGATCAATCCACTAATGTTCTAAAAAAAGAATTCACCCCAATCACATTCACAAATCTTAATGAAAATATAAAATGAGGATAAATTTGATCAAGTTGTTATCTGTGATTTTCTGAGATTTATTTTGATTAATCATGCCTGGAGAAGACAAAAGAGAAACAATAGAACAGATAATTAAAAAAAACGTTTAAAATATGTTCAGATCATTTTATTTTGTTGGATGTGGATACTGAAAGTCTTTTCCAAGATAAGTAATTTCTGAGAGATCTTTAGACATTAGTTGGATCATGAGCCCTCAGCAAAGAAATCATTCAAAAAAATATTTATCCAGCAGTTTCAGATCTTGGTGAAATACTGAATACAAGACAAATATAAGGCGAGATTAAATAGTTTAAATAAGATGATAAAATAGTAACATTTTTTTGGGCCATTAACTATTTAACTTGGTCCCAAATGCTATCAGAGCTTCTTTTTGAAAAGTTTTGAGAGAAAATTAAAGAACCAGTTTGTAGGTACTAGGGGGATCTATTAGAAGAAATGGAATATAATATTCTTAATTATGTTTTCATTACTGTATAATCACCTGAAATTAAGAATTGTATTGTGTTCATTCGCTTAGAATGAGCCCTTCATATTTACATGGGGAGCATGTGTCTACAGTAGCCCAAAACAGACAAACCAAACAATGGATCTAGAGGGCCTTTCATGTCTTTAGGTGACCTGAAGGTCACGTAGGTTCTCTTACAGGCTTGGAAAGGGAGGGGTGAGGGGGGGTTATTCAGTTGGTTGCAGGCTGTAACCCTCACCACTAGATGTCAGTAAAGACTTCATACTGGTCCTCTAACTACTGAAACACAGCTTAGCTACTCAGCTGCATAATTTGCTTTTTTAATTCTCTGATCAACTGAACTTAAATAATTCTCTGTTAAATTTCTTTTGTAGTTCGATGCTGCCAGTCCAGCCCACAGGTCCTGCGATCAGCCTAGAGCTGGATGTAGACGATGGAGAGGTGGAAAATTATGAGGTTCGTCTTCATATGTTCTTTATTTGTGTCTGCTGGATGCAGACTCTGATTATTCTACTGTTGCTGATGTTTTCTCCCACAGGCCCTCCTGAACCTCGCTGAGCGTCTGGGAGAGGCCAAACTCCGAGGACTGACCAAAGGAGACATTGAACAGCTTCCCTCCTATCGGTTCAATCCAAATAACCATCAGTCTGAGCAAACACTGTGAGTGCCTTTTACATCCACAAGGTCATCACTGGCTTAGAGGGCGAATTATGGTGAATGAATTTTCTGTTAGCACCTTTAGATCACAGTAAAAGGATTTAGCTGGATTTACTTACAGAAGCTAACGTGCATGAAGTACAGAATCTGTGCAGTTAAATGACAGAGGTGGACATGCTGAGCAAAATGTCCTAATTGTTGATACACATATTTCTCAAAATATAGATTAAAAACACACTTGAGCACTTCAAGTGTGTGAAAGACAGTTTTGGTACTCTCACAATAGAACATCAACTTTTTTTAGTCCTATAAATAACATATTCTATACTAAATCAGCTTTAACGCCCTGTGTGTCACATGGAAAATGTGTTAAACAACAGATTTCCTGTGTTGCCGTACTTTGCATGATCATACCTGTTGTGTTGCAGGTGTGTGGTGTGTATGAGTGATTTTGAGTCCCGCCAACTGCTGCGAGTCCTGCCCTGCAGCCACGAGTTCCACGGAAAATGTGTCGACAAGTGGCTGAGGGTGAGTATCCTCCTATAGTGTCCTACCTGATTTTATGACTTATCCAAATATTTTTATTTTTATTTATTCAAATGTGTTTTTATTGTTTTTAAATACTATTTTAATTTCATCTTAATGTTCTATTTTAATGTATTTCATACCTCTGTAAAGCATTTTGAATTGCTTTGTGTCTGAACGGTGCTATATATATAAACTTGCCTTGCTTTGCCTGTGGCTCCAGCTGACTCACACTGTTTGCATGTAGCACACATATAGAAACCACTGATTTCAAGACTGACCACACATTTTGTGGCAGGGGGTTCAAGTCAAAGCCAAAGTGACCAGGCAGTGCTGCATTTAGAGTCTTCATCAGCAACTTGCCTAGAGAAAACCTTATTTTTTTAAGACACATTCACTGTCATCTGTTCAAGTACACATTAATGAAGTGACACAGGCACCTCTTAATTATACAAGTGTGGTGGGAATCTCACTTTTCAAGAGATCTGTCAGATAACAGAGACAAACATCAGGCTGTGTCTAAATGTTCCTAAATTCAGCTCAGACGCATCTGTGAAATCTGAAAACCACACTTAACCCCAGGATGGGAACATCAGAAGGAGCTGTCTGCACACATCGACACGTGATTTCCCACTGAAAACGCTAAAAGAGGCACTTCATCTCCAAGTTCTTGTGTTAATCATAACACAGTCTTATGATTCTGAAGGATGAGGCATTGCCCAAAGCCTCTGTGTGAAGTGGGTTATAAGGATTACAGTTCAATACAAAACAAATGAAAAATTTAATAAGCTGAAATCCGCTGCATAAATCTTTTTTATGAGAAAGTACAGTGGTGAGTTTAGTCACTGTCAAAATGTACAGTTATAGGACTGGGCCTTTTGTGTGCTTTATATCATGACTTAAAATATGACCTACCTCTAAAACTTAACTTGTTTCCTCTCTCTGTCCTCAGGCTAACAGGACGTGTCCCATTTGTCGGGCTGACGCCTCAGAGGTCCAAAGAGACTCAGAGTGACCACATGAGGGAGTCACACTCCTCATCGTCTGTCCGACACGTTCAGTACTGCCTGCTCCTGATATAATGATAGACGTGCGTGCTTGTACACACACACACACACACACACACACACACACAAACACACAAACAAATACCATTTCCTTGCCTTTATGTGCAGCACCCTCTCCTCCTTTTTTGTCTATCACCCTCCCTGAAAATTCCCTCTAGCTCAGTTGTTTTCCTGTCCGTCATTTTTCCTCCTATTAGTCTTTCCTGTACCCGTACATGCACGCTGGTCGTCACTTCTTTCAGTGAGTGACCCACCATCCTGCAGTGGTGTGTGTGTGTGTGTGTGTGTGTGTGTGTGTGTGCGCGTGTGCGCGTGTGTGTGTGTGTGTGTGTGTGTGCGCGCGTTCATGTGTGCGTGTATGTGTATACGCACCACAACAAGTGCAAGTTGTGTTTGGTCAGCCCTATAATGCAGGGCTGTGGTACATGACTGTATTTTCATTTTGTGTGTGTGAGGGAGATTTTTAGATGTCCTGGAGCATGCCTGAGTTTCTGTTGTGTATCAGACAAAAGTAACAACATCTGAGAGTTTTTTTTGCTCTCATGAGTGACTGACTTTACTTCCTGTTTGTACGTTTATGCACTGTCTGTCTGTATGCATACTCTGTGTGTATGTATGTTATAGACTTTAATCCTTTTCTCTAGTTTGACACTAAGGGTCCATGCTGCCACTATACTTCTCAGTTGCCTATTTGATCCGTTTGTTACAGTAGAATTATTATTATTATTATTATTATTATTATTATTATTATTATTATTCGACCATTATAGGTGATTGTTTTCCTGCCTGGCAGTTACCTCATCATTCCGGTTTTGGTTATCTTTCATTGCAAGCGCTTTAGGCACTACTCTGAAATTAAGCACATTATATATTTTTCTTTTTTCTTTCTTTTCTTAGCAAAAATAAGTTTGTCTGTGACTTTGCAGTGGCACATGTGTTACATATATACATATATCTATATATACTGTATAAATCTATGAATATCTGTATACCAAATAAAAGGCTTGATATGAACTTTTTAAACTTAGCATTTTGTATATATTTTTTCTTCTTTTTTATTTTTTAAATTTAACAGAGAATCAAAAGCTAGTGAATATCTAATGTTGGATTTGATGTGGTATTGTTATTAAAAATGACACTGACTGCTGCTTCAGGTGTAACAGCTTCAACCTGCCACTAGGCAGTGTCACTGCTCTTTTAGACTGCCGTCCCTCTACATCTGCCCAAACGCGGTCCTTGAGTTACACAGTATTTTGGTTCCTCTGAAACATGCTCTTGTTTGCAGGTAGACAACATGTAATTAACACTATTTCACTGCAGAATGTTATAATGTTTGTTGAACAGAACATTTATCAGACAATAAGCAGCTGATTTGTAGACTATTGAAGGAGTGGCAGTTAAATAGTGACCGTGTGTTAAAATTACGTTCATCATGTGTAGGATTCTTCAGTCATTCTGGGCTATTCGTCGTAAGTAGGCTATATTTTTTCCTTTAAATCAATGCAAGCGTGGCAAGACGGTAAACACGCTCGGCGTCTCTTGGGTTCCCATCAAACTCTTGATGTTGCTTTTACACCTGTTATTAAAAGCTAAAATGACTCTGAAGCAATGGGGCATGTTAAATTTTACACAGAAACACTAATTATAAATAATTACTGGAATCAAAATAATACGCCTACAGTGGTATTATTCCAACTAACAGTACAACATAAATGAGCAGTTAAATGAACATTAATGAGGTAATGAGTGCTGGAACTGAGGCAAGAATTGTATATGAATCTGAAACTGAGAGAACAAACCCGAACAAGGTGTTGGAACCAAGCATCGAATCCGTTAAAAACATAGTAGACAACTTAACAAATTACTATTACATGGTGAAATGTTCCTATAACTTTAAATCTATGATGCAGTTGAAACAAATGCTTGTGTACAGTTGGTGTGTAGACAGACAGCCAGGTCATCCACTTCCCCTCGCAGCACACGTCTGTTTCCCTGGCAGCACACGCCTGTTGTCTCGTGCCTTCTGTTAATCAACAGAAGGCACGAGACAACAGTACATACTAATACAGTACACACCGATACAGTATCTACAGTTGAATTCCAAAAGGCGGATGTCACCTCTAGGCTTTACAGCACCAGTGGCTACATACATTTTTGCAAGCAAGTTGCATGGAGCTGTTTGAGGCACAGAGAACACAAATGTTTTTCAGTGGAGGAAATTTACCAAGCATATTTATGTGTGATGTGACAAGGGGCACAGGCACCAAGGGACATTTTCCATCTTCTTAGCATATCATCATTCTTACTGACTGATGGAAACACACTCAATAACCCACAAAGAGACACACAATGACCACAAAGAGACTCTAAAACAACCAGAAAGACAACTCTTTGAATTTGTGGCTTGTGACTTGTTCTTATGTAGGAGGGGTGCGGTGCCTTTTCCATGTCTGTGCCCAGGGGCCCTTTGTTTCATAATCCGTCCATGCCTCAGGGTGTTGAAAAGAGGTCACAGACAAGAAAAAGACAGTGAAAATATAAAGGAAATCTGTTTTTAAAAAGACAATATTTTCTTAAAAATCTTACATTTTCTAAAAAATGTTTTGGGGCATTTTACACTTTTATTTGTTAGTTGACAGTAGAGAGATGACAGGAAATGAAGGGAGGGAATGACATGCAACTAAGGTCCCCAGTCATACACAAACCAGGGATGCTGTGGTTCATTCATGCCCTTACTTTCTCTTTGTATTACCCGTGACACTTTTGTGGTTAGCTGAAATTAATTATCTATTTTATCCTTCTGTCACCCTTACACAACTTGCGTCACTATTTATAACAAGCTGTGGATTTGTGGTATAAACTCAGATACGTCAGTGGCATAATACATGCTGTAAAACATCTTTAAAAATTACTTGATCATGTCAGGACACAAGTTTGCTTCAGTCTTCTTTAATACTGATATGTAGGTGTAACTTTAATTCATATAAATCCAAGGTCTGACTGCCATTTATTTTTTGGGGATTTGACTTGTAAATTGCAAAAAAGTCACACCACTTAGGGAGATGCAGGGTCATGCCATCTAAAACTAAGAACAAAGTCAGATAATTGCCTCTCTTTGAGAGACAGAGATGATGTATATATGTTTTGAGTTCATGTTTAATTAAATGAGAAGCCTTTTGGCCCAGGCCTGATGACTCACTGTCCTCCCCGGCCTTGTCTCTCACTCTGTACAAGTGTTTGCTTCCAGTTTTTTTGTTTTTTTTGTTTTTCATCTTTCATCTCCTCCTGATTGCTTCTTCTAATTCACTGCTTCAACCTTTTCTTCTTACTCCACCACCTTTCCCTCTACCACTTCCATACTTTCCTTAAGTGATTTTGTTCCTCTTCTTCTTCTTGTCCTCTTCATGCACTGTCCTCTGTTTTTTTTTCTTTGTTTTAATTTCTTCTCCCTTTCAGTTCTCCTCTGTCTTAGCACTCTGTTTTTTGTATGCATCTTCTCTTTCACCCTCCTCTTCTCCCTCTTTGCCTCTGCCGTGATTACCACCCACTCCTTTAACCCGCTTCCGCTCTGGAGCGCTGAAGTGGAAAAGATGGGGGTTTTCTGCCTAAAAATGTCTTCCCAGTTACTCAACTCAGGGAACAAACAATATTTGTCTTGTCTTGCTTACTTCCGTGTCCTAACAAGGTTTCTACGAGGGTAGAAGTTGCCCAATTTTTGATGGCAGGTGAGCCCATCTTGATGTTTTTAAATTATTTTTGTTCCAATCATTCAAACACACTCACAGTGGGACAAACAGCAAAATACAAAAACAAGTTGCATCGTTTTTTAATTTAAAAAAACAACTAATTCTTACAGTGACACTGTCGCTGCCCGAGAGGCGTCCCACTGGTAAAAAACTTCCTGTTGGAACGTCCTCCTCTTTGGTTGGTTAGTTGCACTCCGGTCACTCATGCACAACAGGCTGTCCTGTCCACAGGCTGTGCTGGGACTGGCAGCTTGTCCCACAGTGGCTGTGAAGAAGAGGAACTTTATTCAAGCCTGGCACTTGCAGGTCAAAGAGAGGGGAAGGAGAAGAACATTTGAAAGGAGAGAAATCACCAGAATTTATGTTTCTGTTATCCAACTGCAAACAACATCATTCTTATAAGTGTGGTTGAGAATCATTCTCTTTGTCTTTCTACATAAATAATAGCTCAATAACAATTCAACATTGATTTTTGTCCATGGTTTTAGCACACAAAAAAGTTGATCTACATTGTTTAAAATCTTAAAATTACATCCTCTCCTTTTCCCTCAACAAAAGCTCCATCCACAAGCTGTGTATATACAAAACTTTCCTCCCTCCGCAGACTAATGTGCAATCTAGTGTCAGACTCTTCACAAACATCATCCTGCTCAGTGAAGCTCAAACAACCAAATAAAGTAACAGGAAGCCAAACACGTTTTCGAGCTGATTGTCGGTGGTGGTGATGACTATAGTAAAAATGGGGAGATGTTAAGAGATGGTGATAGTGTGAATATCAGGCTGAATATGAGTCAATACAATATCCTTAGCAGTATGTTTGTGCATACATTTGCAAATTGAACTTTGCCAAATATTTAGGCCAACTTTTAAACGAGCTGTACTGCTTTCAAATCTCAAACCCTTTAGGATAATAAATTATGCTCTCATGAACAATCACATCAAATCACAAATCACAAAATGGTACCAAGAATTGATTGATGACTGCCGCACCACCCATTTTTGTGCCATCAAAAAACATCCTAACATCAGAGGAATTTTTTTTTTGTTTTTCTTTTTTCATTTTCATTCTGTTCTCCCTTTGATGCCTAAACAAAGCCTCTGCTCCTCTCCTCCTCGCAGCCTACACTTGTGTAAATGTATGTATGTGTCAGTGTGAGTGTGTGTGTGTGTGCGTGTGCGTGCACAAGTGTATGTGTCTTTGCTACCTCTTTGGAGGTAAGGTCGTACAAACAACAACCTGGTCAGGACCAGTAATCCTCATGGGGAAGGAAGCCTTGTCCTAATGTGGCAAAACATCATTTCTGAGCCCCCGTTTAAGGTCGGGGGTAAGGTGTAATGGTTAAGGTTAATGTTAGAGTTACAGTTTGGGTTAGGCTGTGCACAATGAATGGAAATCAATGCAATGTCCTAACAAAGATAGCTGTGCTGTGTGTGTGTGTGTGTGTGTGTGTGTGTGTGTGTGTGTGTGTGTGTGTGTGTGTGTGTGTGTGCATGTCAGTGTGTTGTGCAGATTGACCCAAGCTGACAGGGTACATGGTTTCTCCATCCTGCTTGTATATAAAAAGAAAATGTGGGCACTGAGCTCTGCCTACTTCACTTATGTTCACACACATGCTCACACATGGACACACACACTTGCACGCACTGCATCTTCCTTTCCCACTTTTTCTTCTTTGTTATATCTTTCACTCTCCGCACTCAGGGTTAAATGTGATGGCGTCAGCAGCTTCCTGAGTGAAGTCTGTGTGTAATATTTATTTCAAAGGGATTTCCCCCTCTGCATGCTGGGTGGCTGCCGGCTATGTCATCATGTTCTGAGCTGTCAAAGGCCATCACTGTTACTCACGGGACATGAGGTGTGTGTGTGTGTGAGAGAGAGAGAGAGAGAGAGAGAGAGAGACAGACATAATGAGGAAGAGAAAGGGACAAGACAGAAAAAGAGAAACAGACAGAACTGGGATGTGTGTGTGGATTGGTGGGGAGGATATAGCGCCATACTGGGGGCTCAGCGGGATCGGCGAGCTTGAAGCCAGAGTGCATCACATGTGTTTGTGATATACACGCAGTGTGTGATATACTGTACACCCTGTACACACACACACACACACACACACACACACACACACACACACACACACACACAGGGAACACATAGAGCAAGACCCTCTGGTCGTCTTCACTGTCTGCTGGATAATTCCCTCTCCAGTGAGCCATGTAGGAGCAAAGTTCATGAAGTCAAAAGTACAATGCATTCAGAAAGTGTTCAGACCCCTTCACTTTTTTTCCACTTTTTGTTATGTTGCAGCCATATGCTAAAATCCCTAAAACAAATTTTCCCTCATCAATCCACACTCAGTATCCCATAATGACAAAGCATAAATGGAATTCGAGAAATTTCCCCCAATTTCTTCAAAAGGAAAAATTGAAATATCACATTGACAGAAGTATTCAGACCCTTTGTTATGACACTTGAAATTTAGCTCAGGTACCTCCAATTTCTCTTGATTGGATTCCACCTGTCGTAAATTCAACTGACCTGACTTGATTTGGAAAGGCACACACACCTGTTTATATAAGTACTCACAGCTGACAATGCACATCAAAGTAAAAAACCAAGCCATGAGGAGGAAGAAACTGCCTGCAGAGCTCAGAGACAGGATTGTGCCGAGGCACGGATCTCGGGAAGGATACAAAAATAAAATATCTGCTGCAACTAAAGGTTCTCAAGAGCACAGTGCCCTCCATCTAACTAAAATTGGAGGAATGTCTGTCTGTAATTCAATTTTCTTGACAACTGCTGATCTGATGGACTTTGCAGGTGTGTTGCTGAGAATGACCCAAAGGAATGCAGTCGAGACTGTTAAGTTTTTTGGATGAGCAGTTCTTCAGAAAGCTTCAAACATCACTTTTCAACATCTTACTTGACATGAAGAATTAACACAAGAAATATTAACACAGATGAATGCTTTCGTCAGTGTGACATTTCAGTTTTTACTTTTTAATAAATTTGCAATTGTTTTTGCTCTGTCATTCATGAGAAGAGCATTATTGTCAGTTGTTTTTTATCATTTACAAAATATTGGACATATATAGGATATTGGAAATATAGATCTGTCCTGATATATGCACACATGCTTGTATGAATGCATGCATGCACACACTTAACACAAATAGACAAACGGAGGCGCTCACAGACACAGAAAATACACTTTTGATGCCTCTATGAATGTGACTTCTGTTCTAGGACTAGAATTATATTTTGATTTAAGCAACATCAGCCATATTTTCCATCTCTATTTCTCATCGTCCTCTTTTCTGTCCTTTGGTTATCTTGTTACAGCCTCCATGGTTATGGTGTTACATCAGTTTTCTCCACTGATTTGACATTATTTAAGAGGCTGAAAGGTGCATCTGATGCCAGCTGGCTTGATGATTTGTCTGGGGGCTTTTTTGTTCAGGGGTTTATGCCTGTTCATGACAATATGTCAGATTAGATCATAGAAATATCATCTATTGCTGCTTTTAAGTAACAGTTCCAAGGCGAAATCTGAGAGAAAGAAAATGGAAAAGTATTGGATTCTGTCTCAAGGAGGGTTGGCAGACAGGTCAAAGCGGCAAATGGGCCAATATGATGATAAGTTACCTTACTGACAGTGATGTTAGCTACAGTTTGTACCTTGATGAAGATCTGTGAGGTCCTGGTTGTTTTGGTAGAACAGAGGGAGCAAGACATACAAACGTTTTGTATTGTGTGATGCAGCAAACACAAAAAATGCACATCCACAGTTACAAAGTGAGATGTGTGTTATGAGAGGTAACAGAAAAGGAAGCAATAGACCAAACTTATTCAATACTTTTGCCAACAAATCCATTAATAAATAAGCATGATCAATGACACAAGGTCTAAAACACATGAGCAAATAGAAATTCCCCTTTTCTTGCAGGTGATCTGGCTTTTCTATCAACGTCCAATGCAAGTGATGAAAATAAAATTTGACTTACCAATTTGAAGATGAACACAAATATTTGAACAAACTCTTAAAATAGACAGAATAAAACCATTTTTATTGTTTTATTTTGTATAATAATTGGATGAAATGGAAATGGAAAAAAGGGGAAAACTAATTATTTCTGGCAAACTATGTGACATTTAATCAGGCTTATAGCCATTAATATTAAAAATAAAAAATTACATTTACATTTTATTACATTTAAATTCATTTAATTTCCTTTAAGCCACACTAACTGCTACCACCACAAAGCCATTCAGAGTCAAAAGATGAACTGACTGGACAGCCTTCAGTTCATTTAGCTCAAAACAAAATTCATATATTGAAACAGGCAGTGCTAACTGGCCACAGAGGCACATGCTTTGAAAATAATAGGAAAACATAAATGTAAACCTTTCCTTTAATACACAACTCCAGCCACTACCCGAGGAGAATGTACCATTTAGCAACAATAGTCCTGTTACAGTTGAATAATTAAAAAAATTATGGAAAAGCCCACAGGGCTCAATTGTCGTTGTCAACCTCAGTAAATTCTGTTGTTTTCTAAGAGCAGTAGTTATTAGTGACAAAGTCCTCTCACTATAGGCTGCGTCATATTGGTCCAAAGCAGATCAGTGCCGAGTGCAAATTGTATGTTTGTGTACAGCATGAACAGAATATATCTACAATTTAAAACAACAACACACACTTTACCAAGAGGATCAGAATCAGAGCTGCAGTCCCTTCCTACATATGACAATATAATGACATACTGTGTAGGCTATGTGGTCCATACAAGCGTGCATGGATGAAACACAATTTAGCTATGCTAAACTATGCTATGTGCACTAGAAGAGAAATTCTTGGAGGACAGCATGACTATCACTGAAGCATGTCAAAGACTGAGAAATGCATCTTGGCTTAATGACATAACATGTAATTCACCAAATAATGTCATATAATATGTGTCATTTGTGCTGAAGATAATGATTCAGAAATGAACATTAAAAAAGGTTAGTATAGTTGCATCTTTTTTGCACAAAGTTAACTTTAGGATTTCCATTTTCTGTTTCACATAAAGAATTTCAGTGTTAAATTCAGCAACAAAAGCACATCAGTCACATCCCTTTTCCAAAATACCCTTGTGCAAGTCCAGAGTATCAACCGCTAACATCGCCATCTGGAAAAGAAAAAAAATGATTTTTTGCTTTCTGTGTGTGGCTGTATGTGTGTAAATGGTGCATCTGTCCAACTGCGCACGTTTTTGTGTTTATGCATATGTCTGCATGTTTGTGTGTTGTGTGTTGTGTGTGTGTGTGAATGTGTCATTTCAGGACGAGGCATGGGCTGCAGGCCACACAGCAGCCTGAGTCAGGTGTGCTTAGGTCAACCTGTGTCATGGTGACATAATGTTGTACAGGGTGCACACCTCTCAGTCAGAACCTTAATGGAACATTCAAACACACACACACACACACACACACACACACACACACACACACACACACACACACACACACACAAGTCCAGTATTTTTTGGGAGTATGTTGTCTCCTTGCTGTCTGTTAACTGATGTGTGTTTGATTTGTTGGCAAAAAGGAACTAATTTGCCCTCAGTCCCTTTGAGGATTAGAGCTCCATCTCTGCTGCTGTTTCTTTTTTCTAAATTGTAGGCTACAATGTTTATCAGTGGTTGCTCTATTTGTGAATAAATGGTAGTTTAACTATATTCTTAGATAAAGTTATATAGTTTTAAGTTAAAGTAAATTTAGGTTGTGTTTGGATATTTATTATTATACAATTTACTATATTTCACCAGCCTAAAGTGCATCAGGTCCCAGTATACGCCCTGTTCCATGGCCCGAATCTGGCCCATATACAGCATGATTGTCAGATGCTATGATCACATCTGGACCGATTGTGGCTCAGACACAGAAAATCTTCCGGCTGTCAGCCAGTACCGGAGGATAAAAGCTGGAATATGTCCAGATGTGGAAGTATATGGACCAGACTCAGACCGAGGACCCAGGCATATGTTTGGCCAGAAGTTTCATTTTGCTATCTACTTTCTACTCCACTGCATTTATGTGACAGCTTTAGTTACAAGTTATTTTTATGATGAAGATTTTACGCAATGGATACTATAACAAACCAACAATTGGTTTCCAAACTTTTCAGCTTCTGACAAATTAAAAATTTTTCACTTTAAACTTCTCACATGGTTTCATTTCAGATGTTCAAATGATCCAAAAGCCCATCAAAAATCAACGATTAGAGAAAAAGTCTATAAACTGAAAACAGATATGTGAATCAAACGTGTTTTTTCTTCTTTCCTCTCCAATTAATCATCTCATGACCTCTCAGATTTAGCCAGTTTCCTTTTATATAAAACAGTACAAGAAGTTAAAACTAGCTCCACCTCCAGCAGCTTTAACAGAAATGTTCTGCTCACACGCCGCTCAGTAGTAATAAGCGAATAATGTCATATATAATAATGTATCTGTTGGAGGGACCAAACCAGTTCTTTTACTTAAATAGTTTAATGACATTTATCTGCCAATACTTATATACTTTCAATTAAGTAGGATTTTTTGTGCAGGACTTTTACTCTTCTTCTTCTTCTTCTAATTCTTCTTCCACCACTGTTTGTACCATGTATGTTTCACAACTCTCTGTTAACCATTCTGTTTTTGTGGAGCAGTTTATACTGAAGCTTGAGGTTAAATGATGATGCAACACAGCTAATAAGCTTTAATGGCTCTGGCTCTGCGCTCCCTCAGAGGTCAGCGCTGTCAAGACTGCTTGCTGTCACTCAATGGCACACACTTGTGTTTCTGATCACAGTAACTTAATTGGGATGAATTGATTTCACTGCTAAATTTTAAAAGGTGTCTTGACTAGGTCTTTATCTGACCCTACATAATGAGCTGTTATATTTTATTCAAAGCTCACTGTCATGACAGAACAATAGGTGCAACAGCCGGTTGATATTAAGTATGAGATCATACAAAGGGATAACCTCATTATGGATCATCAACATTCCTAGTATCGTTAAAAACCCCTGAAAGCAAATCACCATAAGTCTGCCCTGCTGCTTTTGGACTGCAGCATTGCCCTTTTCATGCTCCAGCTTTGACCTATTCCATGGGGCTCATGTGTTCTGTAACACACTGTATGATCTGCCCCAGATAATTAAGTCACATCTTGTTTTTTACGCTGTGGTGCAAGCAGGGTTCAACCTATAGAAGCTGTAGTAATCTGTTTGCATATGGCTTGGGTAACAGGAGGTCAGAGGTTTTAACTAGGCCAGTTCTGTGCTTTGACTTAGACTTGTATTTCATTTGCCTGCTGTTCCAACAGTTTGGGAGGACAGACTAATGGCACAATGGGTAATATGTAACCTTGATTTCTAACTCTTCAGGGTAATTGCTTTGTTGAAGATTTCAGCCGTGTCAGTTCCTTTATTCTGCAAAAGCATATGTCAGAAACACTGAATATCTAAAATATCAGCAGAAAAAAAATAATAATAATAATAAAACATTTTGGTGCCTATCTTCTTTGTGATCTTCTTCTATTCTTTGGTTTTGGAGGTGAGCACTGTCAGAAATGTTCTGTACTCATCTGAGGATCATCTTCCTTTCCTGAAGCTTCTTGGGTGTTGACCATCTGTTGCTCATTTACAATCCAAGCATTGAAAATAGAAGGTGAAAATGTTTTTGAACCATTTGAATCCACTCATCTTCAATTTAATTCAATTAACTATGAGTGAGTAACCACTCCAGTAATGGAGACAGATCCACCCATGTGCTTCACTGCTATTGAATCCAACAGTCTAGTGCTGAGAGGGACAAGAGTAATTCCAGGAGAAGAGACACAGTATAGAACACTTTATTATTCATGCGTGTTCATGTTCATGTGAGTGCACCCAGAAATATAAATGTAAAGCCACACCTGCATCTCAAACCAACTATGAGCATGGGCAGCCCCCACCACACACCACACACTGCACACTGCACACTGCCACAAACAACATACACACACAGTCTGCATATTGTATGTTTTTTTCCCTTATAATGAACTTTTACAGTTAAAGTCAAAAGGTGGTCACATAGAATCATGTATGATGGGAACTTTCAACTAAATGCATTGTCATCATTGTGTGTTTTTGTGCAGGAATGATACACTATCAGGTTGTTTTTTTTTTTTTCATAGAACCAATAAACAAATGGAAAAGGTTCGCTATTCAAACATGTTTATTTCTATAATAAACCACACTCTAAAAGTCCTCTGTGTTTTGTATAGTAATATCAGTTGTGCTTTTCTGGATTTAAATGAATATCTTCAATCACTTCAACCGTCATCACAACAAGCTGCTTTCCCCTCAAAGTCTCCTCCTCCTCATCTTCCTTGCTCGTGTCTGGGCAGGGCGCGTTACTGTGACACAGAAACATGCTGGATTGTGTAGCGCTGTCATATTTCTTCTGCCATACGGTCGTGTGTGTGTATGTGTGTGTGTGTGTATGTGTGTGTGTGTGGGAGGGGTCCAAGTCTGTCAGATTGTTGTTGCCTATGGATTATGTGCAATGCTGAATCTTCTTGGCCTGCAGTAAAGATGACATGAGAGGCTTTGTGTAGAAGAGAGCTGCCATATAGAGGCAGAGCAGCCATGCATGTACTCAACATCTTGCACACCCAGAGCCCTGTAAGGACATTTTTAAGATTTGACCAATCTGCATACTTGCATTGGAAGGTTAAAATCATTTTGCTCTGACTTGAATTTTTCCACATCACCAAAAGTTATGCAGCCTCTAATGATCTCCAATACAAGTTTTTAGTCCACTGGTATTCAGATAAGGACAGTATGCATATTATATACAAAATCCTGAAACAGAGAACATACTCGCTCATTGGATTTGCTCTCTTCCTAGACTTCCAAAAAGATTCGGGGGCAAACCTGGGGCTCTCACAGAAATCCACCTTCCTTTTAAACATTACAGAGAGTCACATCGGGCAGGATATGGCAGAGCAGCAGGGACACTCAGAAGCAGCTTGGAGACATGCTCTGAGGCTCTGGGCTCTGTCAGAACATTTAATTGAGTTCAGCCATGATAAGATTCCTACAATTTTTTCCAACATTTTTCTCCCACCCGCTGGGAGCTCAGCAGGGGTTTATATGCCTGTTTGGTTTAAGAGAGATGAGAGGAGAACGACAGGGTATGTAGAGGACTCAAGAAGAAAGAGTAAGAAGTGGGAAGGGGAGGGGTGGGGGAGATAAAAGGAGGTGAAAAGGGAGCAAGCACATGAATGGAACAAAAAGACAAGCAGTAAGACTTTAGAGTACAAATAGGGACTGAAGGCAATCGACGATGGTGAGGAACACAGAGCAGCAACAGGAAGATTAGACAAAGATAAAGATAGATGATGAGATGCATTCATCACTACACATCCGGGAGGTCCCATCGTACTGATTCTGTCCCACTGGAGCAGGACAATGACCAGCTGTGACAGGTTACCAGTCAGGAATTTAGAAAGCCCCATCTCATACTGTCAGTCCAAGACACAAATGTCCCCCAGTGATATGAATTTATGATAACATTAATTCAGCGAAGGAATCGGCCACTTCACGGCGGCACACTGTCCCTGACTTTGCTGCCTGGAGGCAAACGAACACACTTTTAGATGACAGGGAGGCTGGTGATGAGGCTAAACTAAACAAACTTAATCCACTCAAATGATATACAATACGATGATGCAGCTGTCGGGAAACAGATGCAGATGTTGTGTGTTGGCTGTAACCCCAAGGAGTGTGTGGTGGAGGGGACACAGGGTGTAGAGTGTGTTTGCACAGACAGGATACTCTACATACTTATATGGAGCTGTGTGCAGTATATGGTTAATTGGATTATGATGACAGAATGGCTTGGCTCTCGTAGACATCGCATTATCATCGCTGTAGGAAGTGAACTGATAAATGATTATGCAAATGCGAAACACTTCAGCACTTTGACTTTCAGACTGAACCAAAGGTATGCATTCTTAGACTTCTATCTTACCAGAAATAAATGTGGAAAATGACATAAATCCTCTGATGTAAAGACTCTTGAGAGTTTTTATGTATCAGGAATTAAAAATTTTACAGAACAGAACAGAACAGAACAGAACAGAACAGAACAATAGAACAGAACAGAACAGAACAGAACAGAATAGAACAGAATAGATTACACATACCTGTCCATGCAGCTAAGCGCTAAATCACATTAAAAGTTTGATAAACAATGTTTAACTCCTAACTTTTAATTCTACCTTTCACGAGGCTATTGTTTCCAGTTTATTCCAGTATCTGAAAAAGATCGATTTGTCTTGGAACTTACTTTATTGCCCTGGACTCTCTCACAGGTGTTTTCACTTGTTCAGGCTGATTGGACCTCTGGTCAGGTTGAAGCAGATTGCTGATGTGAGAGGTCTCTACCACTTTATTTACCGATGCTGTGTTCATGTCACATTGGATTGTTGGTAAATTTAAAGGTTCCCATTTTTGGGCATTAATGTAAGACATTTAAAGATGGTTGTATGATTGCAGAATTCTTCCTTTGAGTGTGCATTGATTAAATTAGTTTTACTTTTTTTCAGTTACCTTGAACGATTGACTTTGGCTGATATGAGACATCTAAATTTATTTTTCTCTTTAGCAACTTCTATAGGCACTAAATATTGGAACGTTCTGAATGTTTTTTTTTTTTACAAGTTTGAGGTTGGTAATTACACTAACTCCCATATGACATGAATGTAGCATAATGACAGTGATAAAGTTTTACATTAACTACAACTCCACACACTCATGGGAAGAGGTGTAATCAGGCACACAGGTGAAAACAGGTAGAGGTAGATGACCAAATTTGCCATCCCATCATCTTTATGTTTTTCACCTTAATGTTTTATTGTTGCTTAGTACAAAAAGCAAGAAGCATCAAAATTCAAATTTTTTGTAATTGTTTTCACATGATTGTTTTTAGTTTGCCATAAGGCTTTGATTTTTCAGCAGATGCAAGAGGCTTTTTCACAGCAGTCATTTTGACTGGCCATAGTAGGAAAAGCACAGGTGTCGTAAACAAACTGTTCTATTCAAGTGTCCCAGTAAGTCATGACAGTGGGACAGTGAGGCTGCATGCACAACTCCAGAACCCTGAAACTGGAGCAGCTTAATGGAATTCAGCCATCGTGATGTTTATTATCAACACCTGTTGCTTTTCCTGCTGTGACAGGGATTTACAGCAGTCAACTCTCAAAACTCTAGTGTCCAAGTTTCCCACAAGCATTAAATGCCCTAACCAGAAAGACTTTTTAAAACAATTCACACAAACAATTGACATTGGGTGACTATATAATGATAATGTGTGACTTTTTTTCACTTTAATGGTTTACTTATTTCCAGCAACTTTAGTGCCACTGTTTAGTGCGACTCTAAAATCTTATGCTGTGCTTTGCAAAATGGACAGCACTAATGTATAATATGCACAAAATGTATGTAATGGGTTAAAACAGACAAAACCACCATTATGGGCCTTTAATAGAATTATGAATGTGTTGTCTCCTCACAAGTACTTTAATGAAACCGAGTTTATTTATATGTCCGTTATAGGGTGTGTTTGTGTTACGTTACTGCATGCATGTGATATTGTGATACTGCTAATCTATCAGCTACCAGCTATCAGTATGTAGGAAACATAGGAACAAAGATTTTATCCTTTAAATCTCTCTCTCTCTCACTCTGTGTGTGTGTGTGTGTGTGTGTGTGTGCCCCAGCAGACCCCACAGTGAGCTAAGTAGCTCTGATTGAATTTGGTCTCCCCCTGCTCCTCTCCATTGCTTTTAGGATGCAGAGATAATGTTCATTAAGAGAGACGAGTGGGGACTTTGGGAGGCGGATGCTTGTGTGTTGCTCAAGAGTGGCTGTAATGGGGTGTGATGGGAGGATAATATAATTTGGTTGCATTTTGAGTCATGACTTGAGGTTAATTTCATGCAGTGTCTGTGCATGACTGTATGAGGTCAGGCCAAAGTTCAGGTGAGAGTTAAACTCTGTGTTCCTGCATCTTCTCTTGACTGCACATGTTTGAGGAGTCACATATTACCCAGTTTATTCTGAAGTTGGTTGCTTTGCTTATTCCTCCAACTCTTAGGAACACTCTCTGTGTGAGGCCTGAAGTAATAGATTTGCATGTTGGGAATTATGTTCATCCAGATGAGCAGATTGATGCCAGTAGCTACATGTCATATGTTGAAGTAGTCATTTTATCAGAAACCATGATGTTTCCTTTAAACTTACCATGTTGTTTTTGTGCCTAAACTGAACCTAAACCACAGCTTTGTCACATCATAGGACAGATTAATTTCTCAATACAGATTTATAACATTTTTGGAAGTCACAGTGATGTCGTCCTGCCAATAGGGTTGTTGCTTCAAGAAAAAAAATGCTTGTGTCATTCTGTGAGTAATTCATGGACAAATTTTGTCATATGTTGTCGTTTAATTTGGATGACTTTTTGAACTCATGGTGACTAAAACAGGAAGACACTGCTCCTGGACAAGAAATAGTCTGGCACATAACCCTCCCCCAATAAAACCACAATGTGTCATTTTTACACTTTGTGTTTTTTAATGGAGACATAATATGGTAATTAATGAGCTTTAAAGATGCTTGAGACAGAGGAAAGATAGCTGTTTCCCCTTATTCCAAGTCTTTATGTTAAGCTATGCCAACTGGCTGCTGGCTCTTGTTTCAGACATGAGTGTATCTTCTCATGTAACTCTCAGTGGGAAAGTGAAAACACAATTCTTTCTCTCAGCATAGAATACTTATCTTCTTCTTCCTCTTTAAAAAAGACCAACTTCCTTCTGAAAGGCTTTAATTCATCTTCAGCTTTAAATTCTTCACAGGCTTTGATAGGAAACTTCATATTTTCCCCATTATACTTTTATTTATTTATATTTTCTTTGCCTCCTCTCCTCCTCCTCTTCCTTCTCTTCTCTGTCCATGCAATGAAATAATTAGCTGGAGTCATTTTTTGTGAAGTGCATTTAAAGCCACGTCTTCCTCCTGCCCTCTCCTCACATCACCAAAGGGACCTCTGGGGTAGTTATACCGCATTGACGTGTGCAGACTGAGTCAGCCTGCAGCTCTTCCATTCACACAAGCACACACACACACACACACACACACACACACACACACACACACACACACACACACACGCACGCGCTCCAGACCGATGACCCACCAATGTGAGGCTGCCTCACCACATCATGAGCGCGCAATAAAAAATATTGCCTGTCATGGTTCCCCTTGTTGATCTATGTTAAGTCACAGATTCTGCAGTTTGACTTTCCATAACATGACATGAACTCATTCAGACCAGAGAAGAGAGGAAATATATTTTCGGCTGCTGGTCACAGGCTTTTGCTGATTGGCAAAAGCAGATTTGATTATAGTTAGTTATTGGGGTTTTGCTGGTATTATTATTACCATGCCTGTCTTTGGGTTTTGTTGAATGTAAACAACTGATTTGATGAGCTCACAATGAGGAGTGGTTTTAGTCATCAGCTTTCTTGCCTCTTTGTGTATTACTACTGCAGCCCATGTGCAAATCAGATGCTCACTTTTGCAAGACATTGTTTCCTCCCGGCTCCTGTGTGTGTGTGACCCACAGTGATCAATAAAATATCACATTTGCTGGATTGATCTTATTTCTAATAGACCTCGAGGTTTTCATGCTTCTTGTACCAAACGTCGTGACCCCCACACCACCTCACACCACCCCCTCACACTCACCCTCAACGGCCTCAGTGGGGGAGCAAACAGCTCAACCACAATGTGCTTAATGCAGATAACAAGGCCTCTACTGACTTGCTGTCAAAGACCTGGCTCCACACAATTTCAACTTGTTTTCCTTTCTTCGTAAATTAAGAGATTACGTTTTCTTTTTGTAGTTTTGGTCGCAATTCAATCAAAAACTTGACTTCCTGTAGCTGCTCCCTTCAGAGCATCATGAAAGTGTCTTTTGATTAATTGAAAGTAAAAATTCACTGAAGGGATTCTCGTTTGATCGGAGAGGATAAAGTTGGTTTCAGTGGCTTCTGGCTATTAATGTGTTCCTAAGGGGGATTTCTGACTCTTATCGCTTCCTGTTTGTTGTCACACATGTCAAACTGTGTCGATCAAGACGGCAGAGAGTGAAACTGACGCCCGACGAGGGAGCGCACTGGGCGGGCAGGGCGATGCAAGGACCGGGGCGCTTAAATCTTTTATCGGAAGAATGGCCGCTTCTGTGATAACAGGATTGGCGTATACCCACTAGCTCCTGACCCATATTTCCGAGGAAAACGTTGTTTGTATCGCTCAAGGAGAATTAAGGGGGACTCTGTTTTCTATAGCCGGTTTCTGCTGCGCGCACAGCTCCAGGTCCAGCGGTGTGCTCGGTGCGCTCTGGCAGAAAGCGTCCAGCCTCCTGATCTCTGGGCTTAGACAGCAGTCAGTGCTCCTCTCTCCATGCCTCCAAGCCTCCGTGACTGGTCGTCATCTGCGGAATTCCTTGCAATGAAACCGCTATAATCCAACCAGTTTTTTTATTTTATTTTTTAATCTTTTGTTCCACTCCTTTCTTACTTTACATCGAGGGCAGAGAAGAAGAAAACACGCGCCAGAAACAATCTCCATCTGCAAGTTTTCGTGTGTCGCACTGGAGGGGAGGAAGCGATGGCAATCCCGGTGAAAGCAGCGTTGGCTCTCCTGGTTTTCGCTGTGGCAAGTGAGTAATCCTTTCAAATCCTCCCGGAACGGGACGGGACGGGGTAGGGAAGCTTTTACTTTGTGTATGGGGCTTTAATCGGACTGTCAATTGTAAAATAGCACACTCTGCCTGGGGTCTGTCCATGCCAGTTCATATAATAGGTCTGGGAAGTCTATCTGAATCAATGTCGGAAATTTTATTTAATATCTCTTGTGATTTGTGGCTAAAACACCAAAACGTCGCGTCCGTAGGCTAAAATGTAACGCTCTCTCTCTGCTGAGTATTTCAATCTTGGGGAAATGTTTAACCCACATTTTTACCTTACAGATAACAGGGGGAGATACTGGAAATCAGGCCAGTGGGGAAAAGTAGTGGCGCTTCCGTGCGTCAAACACTTTAGCACGTGATTCTGGATGCTTCAATTAACTGACTTGTTCCTCTTTACACAACAAACCCACGGAATCACAATTGGAATTGCTTTACATATGCACGGTTGTAAAATTTGAGAGGGAGGCATTGCTATTGCAACACATTTCCCAGCAATCCTAGCCTGTGATTTAAACAACAAATCCTATGTCAGAGTTGAATCATTTGGCTGTGTGGTCTTCTTGTGGCTCTAAGCAATTGGATGGTGTGATGTTTAAGTGTATGATGAAATCTCATAATGGTATTTTGTGGCCCTCACTGCGCTTAATGGCCTGCAGTGTGTGTCAAGGCCCTCTGATGGTAATAGTGGAGATCTAAATGGGCCGCCTCCCGACAGAGGACCTTAACATAGTGGAGTTTCTATCACATGATGTGCAGTAGAAGTCTTTTTCTCTCTTGTGTCTATCAATTGAAGCGACTCACGAGGAGCTGTCCGTGGTTCTGAAACTACATCTGCGGATCATCTGCTGCAGCAGTCAACAGGGCAAACTCTCTGGTTCCTCAAGTTCATTCAAGATAGTTTCAGTGTGTTTCATCCCCAGTGACATAAGTTGGACATGCTTTCATTGGAATTAAGGCAGGCTGTGTGCAGATAATAGAAATATGAATTAATATTGGGGAAAACTTCAAGGCTAAAGTCACCCAGTAAGTTCAAAAGGAAGTTAATTTCATTTTTGGGAGTATTCTTTGCAAGTTTATTTATGAAAAAGAGGATAACATTTAACTCATTTAAGAATCTGAATACAAAATGGAGAATTACTGTCCAGAAAAACATCTACATATTTGTATATAATTTGTTGTATTAGGTATATTTATGTGTCACTAATACAGTACAAACATGACGATCATTCTGGGGAAACATTATGCAGTTGAAGGTCAGTTTTTACTTGTTCCTTTTGTATCACTTGTTCATTTTCCCTGCTCTCATGACCTTTCGAATCTCATCTTTTCATTCCTTTCCTTTAATTATAGTGCTTTAATCTTACATCTGCATCTAGATCTTATATCTGCAATACTATACATGCCCTAAACCTACTGAGTCATTTTTTGTCAGAATGGATCTTAAGATCACATTTGTGTGATCAGTTATAGACCTTTTGCAGTTTGTGCATTTTTTAAGTTCACTTAGTCTCCTCTCTCACCCCCTCCTTCCTACTTCACCTTCCCTCTCCTTCACCTTTTTATTCCCCTTTATGTTGGGTGACATAAAAGGGTATTTTTCTATGACTCTCTCAATATCACCTGTGCTCTGTCTGCAGTTGAGACATTGCATGATAGTGGCTCTGTCACTCCTTTCAAACCTCACCCTGACTGCGACTGTAAAAAGACCAAATCCATGCAACCACTTTGTTGGGATGTATTTTCTCTCTCTCTCATTCTGCCTCCTGTCGTCTCCTCTACCCTTTTCACTCTCTGTGCCACTCACTTTCTGTCACCTCCTGCACGCCACATTATATCTGTTTTACTCTATCTCAATTCATTTTTTTCCCAGACTCCTACTCTTATGCCATAAGTTATCATATTCTGCCCCTTATCACGCACTCCTATGTCTCCTATCCTCCATGTCTCTCTGTGTATCAGCTGCATGCTGTAGTCAATGTGTCAGTGTGTGCTACAGCTATTCCTGATGAGATGTTTTGCTCATTAAACACTTGCACATTGCCGGGAGTGGGGTGGAATCACACGCTCTCTGCATTTAGCGTGTTGCATGAACCCTCACACAACCCTGACTCTGCTTTTCTTTAGCCCTTGGGTGAAACTTTAGTGGGTGGGCAGAAACATGCAGTTCTAAGTTTTGTCCAGGGGTTATTCTAAGGTTGTTGTTTCTCTCAAGTTTTAAGAACTGCTTTCTCATAACTGCAGATGTGTGTGCGGTCAAGGCGGCCCTGCGTCAGTGAGTCAACACTTCATAGTAAACTATTAGTCATTGCGTCGGCACATTTGTTTGGATGTTGTTCGTTCTTCGAATGAGAGCGAGAGCGGGATGAAGAGAGAGATCTATGTGGTTTTAAAGCTAGAGAGAGCTGCATCCGATGTATTTTGAAGAAACCAGTGCAAACTTAAGCAGCAGTAACATGTGAGCACTGAGGGAGCTGAGAAAAGGAAGAAAGTCACTTTTCCTGCTGCCATTGTCTCTCTCCTTGTCCTCAACCTGCACATGTTCCTGTCACTGTTGAGAAGGAAAGAGCACAGCACAGCAGGACAGAAAGACACAACAGAGAAGTTGTGACACATAAAAAAATCATTGTAGTAAAAGAAGAGTTGGTTTTATCCTCACAGACGGAAGAATTGTCTGTGATGATGAAAAGTTTGAGGGCAAACAACCAACTGAAATCCCACGGGATAATAAAAACACCAGAAATCTCTCAGGCAGTAGATACACTGTGAGCGACCTACAGCGTCTTGTTGAAACTTCACCATGTTGCTACAGATGCATATGAACGTCACGTGGGTGTCTTTTATAAAATGACTGGCAGTCGGCTGGCAGTCTACTGATCAAATCCAAAGACAGCTGAAGCCTAAATTGTTTTGGCCTCAGAAAGGCCACCCCAGATGGTAACACAGTGAATAATTCACTACCCTAGAAAAGAACCTACAGGATGCAGAATTTGGATTTTTTTTTTCACTCTGGACTGATGGCACAGCCTGCCTATCCATCTGCATCATGCAAACGCAGCAGTGTGTCTGAAAGTAGTTTGGTGTGGTTGTGCTCTTTCTATATGTTGTGGTGGAGCCTTTATGTTGATTTTATCTGATTGAGAAAGACTCAGAGAATAATCGTTGATTGTGTTTGAGTCTCTGTGCTTGTGAGATGATGGCATTTTTATTTTAGCGGCGATGAATTATTGAGGTGTAGAGAGTGCAGTGAGGCAGACAAGAGTGCGTATGTGTGTGCGCGCGTGTATGTGTGCGTGTGCGTGTGCGTGGGCGTGTGCGTGGATACACACGTGTGATGAAATCTGATGGTAGACTCCCTAATGCAACAAAACTCCTCCATCCACACTTACGTCGACCTCATACACATCTCATTTTAGCCTCATCTACTGTTTAAGCATTTACTGTTAAACCTAACACCTTACATCACTCTATACAGTCTATAGTGGGCTCCTTCGCCATCCTCAGTCCTTTCTGGCGGTCACACAAAGTCATTTGTCTTTCACAGTTTATTCATTTTTTGTGCTGGGTTTATTTTTATGCCACCCCCCCCCCCCTTTACATTTTTAAGGCAGAATGACATCTCTTACTTCTCGAAGGCAGAAATCAGAGAGCAGAAGTCAGGGGCCATTACAGCAGGGACTCAAGGCGGGGTCAAAAAACGTTTTAAATGTGGAATTAAAACTGGATTTATTCACACAGCAATCCTACAATACAATCAATTTTGCACACAACTTTTTCTTTTGTGCACGTGTACATGTATATAAGTGTTTGAATTATGTCCACTGACATTTTCATTTCCCACTTTTGCTGATTGCCTCTCTGGATCAAGATGGTTCTCTACTGAAAAGAAATGCTACACCATTTTTGGTACCACTTGTTAATAAGGGACCCTTTGCCGAGAGGTTATGAGATGCAATTAATTCCTTTATGAATGGTTGCTAGGAAAACCAAACCAGCAACCAACAAATCAACAGTATCTACGGCATGCAAGTTATGCGACTCACAAGTGACACAAAAAAAAAAACCACAAAAACAAAAACAAGAAAACAGATCGAAGAGGCAGAAGAATTACAATGATAAAAATGTTTTCAAAGGCTCTGTAGTACTCCTCATGACACTGAGGACATGACACTGGCCCTTAAATTGAAGCTTAACAGGAGTACAATTTTTCATTGATACTTTTTGTTTTACTTTAGCAGCATAGGTATAGTTCAATAATTTACTAATACCTTACTACTAATTAATCTACTATTTGTCACTGCTTGGTGGTTTAACATCTCCTGCTCTTAATCTACTTAACCAAAGCACATTGACAAATCAAGCTGACAAGCAAACAGTGAGCTAGACCAACAGGATTTACAGAAAGCGTTGTCTCAACTCAGGCCGACAAAAATCACAGCAGTTGCTTTTAATTAGTACAAGAAACCTGCATGCTATTATGCAGCAGTTTGCACATACATTGCATACAAACAATTATTATTACGAGGCTGTGACCCCATCAAGCAAACTCATGAATCCCCTGAAATTTCCCATGAATCATTGCCATAATACGGTATGATTCTATGTCATTTCATCAGCTGATTATACTAATCTGGAAATCAAATCGTTTTTTCTCACACTCTCACACTGTTGTTGATGTTGCTGTCGTTTGTAATGGTGTGTGTGTTTTTTTGTCCTCTCCGTCTCTCTATCTCTTCCCCCTGTCTAATCCTGACAGACAGAGAGCTGTGTTTCGAAGCTCTCTGAAGACATTTACCCTCGGGGTTTAGTGTCATGTCATAGTTGCTCAGACGTTGGACACTTCCTGTCTCCTCCTCAGATGGAGGTCTAGTGGAGGTTAACGTAGAGTGACCAAGTGTAAAATACACCTTTCCTTCCTGCAGTTAAAGCTCAGTGCCTCTTCTTTTCAGTTTGATCCTGACATGCCTCAGAAAACATTTCTTTCTTGAATAGATCTTGATATGACAGCTGGGTGCATGGCCATTGAAAAACCAGTGAGAGCAAAGTGCCAAAACAAACAATATTCATTGTAAAGCTGCCAACTGCACAGTTTTGAGAAATCTGGACACGAGTACATATCACAGTATCTTTGTAATAGTATAGCTGAAATTAAACCACTGCCAAAGCTATGCAACTTTCCAGTGTGCTGTTACATCAGTGACATCTTTTTCTTGTTAACTAAAGTTAAGTTGTTTATTGGCAGAGGTCTTAGACTTAGATCCCCTTCAAAATCTAATACATTTCTCATGACTTTTTCTTTTGTTCTGGCATAAGCAGACAGCAGTTCTCCCTGTGCTTCCTGTGGTCTGGCAAGGCCATGGATGAGTCAACTTAAAACAGCTGTCACTTCACGCAGGCTACATAATATAGGACTGAGCATTTTTTTCCCATCACAAATACATCAACATAAACTCTTCCTACAATGGACTGGATCGCATTTTTTTAATGTGACTCTAATCCTCTTCCGTAAATTTTTGGATGAACAATCCCATGATTTAGATTCTGATTTCAGATTATTCATTTTGTCAGAGGGACAGTATATTCTGTCATCCTGACGAATTCACCACAGGCAGCAAACAGAGTTGTGGAGACATATAAAAGTTGGAATCCAGAGCTTTTATTTGTGTTGTGTTGTGTTGATTATCCAGTTGACTACTTCACGCTCATTTCTAATTTAACATGTGAACTGATGTAAAGAGTTCTTATTCTGATTGAACAAGCCCAAACCAGGGACATACGATTGTTTTTTCCCCCCACTGGTTTAAATGTATGAAACTCTGGCAGTGTCCTTGATTCAAACCACCCACTATCACTGAAACTCTGTGACCCAGTCAGAAATTGTTCTGTGTTGATTTCATGGGTGAAATCAGCCCTGCGGTGGCTCTGTGTGTGTGTGTGTGTGTGTGTGTGTGTGTGTGTGCGTGTGTGTGCGTGTGTGTGTCTGCACAAATGCGACTCATTATTGTTGTATGGACTGCAGATTGCATGCACTGTTAACATGAAACATATGCAATATATACAATGAAATGCCAGGGTATATGATGTATAGGTGCAGAGCATTTGTGTGTGTGTGTTTCACTAAATACAATAATACATCTGATCTGTTTGCGAGGTCAGAGACACACACGGCCCACTACCTCCTTCCCTTCCTCACACACACACAGACACACAAATTACTCTCATTACACACTCATTATATTTGAAGACACGCAGGAGGCTACATCGCTGCAGCACCTAATTGGTGAGACCTCACAGCACGAGATTTCAGCATCGCTTCACCAACTACTGCTCTAGGCACGTGTGTGTGTGTTTGTGTTTCTGTTAGTGTGGCTTTTGTCATTATGATCCCATCAAACTATACTGATGTTCAAGAATACCAATGGTCGGTGAGCTCACTAAGAAGGCAGCTGTAGAAATCAAAGTTTTTGTGAAGAAAATAATTTTTTCCTGAGCTCATTTTTCCACACACACAAATCAAGGTTGATAAAGTTTAAAAAGCCAAAGTTGAGGTTAAAAAGCTGTCCACGAAAAAGCTGCAAAACTACATCTAACTTTAATTTTTATAAATTTTTCAATGTTGCCTCAGTCCTCATTCATTCATAAGTCGCCCACTGTGTCACTGTGAAATTTATTTGACAACAGATCCACTGTTCATTGTGACTCAACAGAGCAAAACATAACGAAAACCGAAACACAATGATACGTGTGTGTCAAGAAAACTGTGGAGCTGGGAAGCGCATCAAAATCGAGGTTTATATTTATGCAGAGATGTCCCTCTACATGTGACCCCAGGTGTCTAATCACCACACCTAATTAGACACACACATTATTCAGTGTGAAGCACCCTCAGCACGACATGTTGGCCTGATATGAGTGCATCGTCTCAATACTCACTACACTGAGATGATGAAATTAGGGAAGAGAGCTGTATTTTTTTTAGTTCTTGGAGGCACCTGTGCAGACTGTGGTTTGACATTTTTGGCAAGGTGTCCAACAGAAACACTCTACACAACAGCCAGAGGATATTTTACAATAGAAGTTATACCTCCTATGAGGCTTTGACGGTGTGCAAGTTTTACAAACAAAATGAAGTAATTATTGTTAGCTGTGGTTGGTAACTGAGTAAGTATCGGATTTTATTTTCTGTTGCATTTTGTTTTCGTTGCATTTTGCCAAGTGGGAGATATTCTGGTTGTTGACGATTACTGTTGTTTCTACGTCTGAATTGGAAAACTACAGCAGACAGAAATAAACTTGTTACTTTCACTTGGCTGCTCAACCACAGTTTGTAGGATATGATGTGAAATAACACCCTGTAAAGAAGAGCTGGGTCAGGGATGGTCAACCATGAGCCAGGGAGAACCACTAATGAGAACACATTTTCATTTTAACCTGTAGACTGTTCTATTCTCATCGTGTCTGCGTCACGTTCCTTGACTGCAAACGTATATGGTGCATATTACAGGTCCTGATCCATTGTGCGTATCTGGTTTTCAATTCTGTTATGTCTTGTGTGTGTGTGTGTGTGTGTGTGTGTTTGCAGCTGCCTTGTGTGCGGAGGTGGAGGAACGGCTGGTGAGTCACCTGTTGTCACCAGAGCGCTACAACAAGCTGATCAGACCAGCTGTCAACAACAGCCAGCAAGTCACTATTTACATCCAGGTGTCTCTAGCCCAGCTGATCAACGTGGTGAGGAAACACACAAAAACCACCTCCACATATGCTGTTATGACGGAACCATAATCTATTCATTTCACATAATTGAAGAACACAGATGGTGGAAATAATTTTGTAATATTTGTAATAAATAGAAGTAAGCTCAGCCACCACCTAACTGCTGCAGCCGTCCACTAACCTCCTGTCTGTCTGTGTTTCAGAATGAGAGGGAGCAGATCATGACCACCAACTGTTGGCTCACTCAGGTTTGTGTCCCCACTCGTCCTCTTGTTCTTTACTCTGTGTATGTGTGTGAATGTGGGTGTTTGTGCGGGGTCAGGCCACGTCAAAACACTGCCTAGTAGTGGCAAAACAAGTGTCTGACTCATATTTGGCATTACTACACACACACACACGCTTGCGCACACACACACACACACACACACACACACACACACACACACACACACACACACACACACACACACATACAGACACACCATCATGTGTCTGGGTTTAAGGAAAATGTGCAGAGACATCCAGCGTGTTCACTGGTGAGGTCAGTTCCCCTCATGTAGGACAAACATGTTAGTGTGCTGCTGTTTAAAATGCATGAACTGATTATTTTTATATGTTTCTGGCCGCATGTATCTTATTTTGTAACTGTGTGTAACTGTATTTTCTTGTGTGTCATTTTTGACGCATGTATGGGTATTTGTGTGTGCATGTGTGTGACTTTTGAATGTATTTATTGACTTGTTTGTTTGCTTGATTGTTTGTTTGTGTGTGTGTGTCTGTGCAGGTATGGAATGACTACAGATTAATGTGGGATCCTGAAGAGTATGAAGGAATCAAGAAAATCCGCCTCCCGTCACAACACATCTGGCTGCCAGACATCGTCCTCTACAACAAGTACATCTGCTTTGTGACAGCCAGATGAGTGTGTGTGTGTGTCTGAAACTAAGTGATTAAAAGAAGAACAGACAGAAAGATTGAGCAACTTCATTGTAATAGTTACAAAAGCCCCATTTCCCTAAAATGTTTTCCTTCTATCCTCTTATTCTTTCTATCCTCTTACCTCTCCCTGCTTTTTTTTTATCCCACTTGTCACCTCTTTCAGGATAATGAATACAACCAAAACTGTCTTGTTAACACCTTGTAGACTGTCTGCAGGCTCATGATAATGGGTGATCTTTTAAGGGATGAGAGATTACAAATTTTGTACAGATGGAAAGGTGGGGAGAGACTGAGATTAAAAAAAAATCTACCAGCAAGGCCAGAGTAACAAGGCTATAGCAGACACACTATAAAATATTTATTCAATTTTGATGACGTTTTTTTCCCTCAAAGCATTAATCCAGGAGCTCACCAGTTCCATTTGAACTAAAACTTGGACCTGCAATATAGGCTGCAACAACCACTCTGTTTACCTGTAAAGTAAATCTTTCCATTTCTGTTTGCATACATTTTATCAAAAGGAGGATATGCAAAAAACTTAATCATGCAGATGTGATTACTTATACCTCCTCACACCTGAACCAACAAGTGAGAACTACAAGCTATTCAGAGAGTAAAAATGTTTAGAAGAAGAGTTTATTCGTACACAGTTCAGCTGCATTCTGCACTGTGGAGCTGGATATGCACATGGGATCAGTGCAATTTATCCACTGGACCAATTTAAATACATTGTAGCTAATACAAATGATGTGTCGAGACAAATCAATGCACTATAACACCTTACCAGCCAAATTTACTAGCATGGATACAATGGACAACAAAACAACATTACAGTACATTATTGTGTGTTTTTGCATATTGAGCAGAGATGCTCCAAACATTGATGTGAGAATGTTTTGACTTTGAGTGCACATCTAAAAATCATCTTGCAGCTGTATAAAATGCCTGCGAGGCAAAATCAATACACGAAAATCTCAATGCTGTAATAAGTTCATTCAAGGAGAAATTAGCCCCACTGCCTCTATCCACTGGAGTGTTAGCTGACAGACACGAAGGCTTTTGGGCCTCACCTCCTGTGTCAGCCATATAGGTCAACACCTGGGTCTTTCGTTCCATCTGCTAGGTTCTTGTATTACATTACTGCTAACTTTTATCACTTAAATGTTGTTCATATAGGTCCTTGTTCTCTTGTCTCAAATTGCATGACTGTCAGAAATCAACTTGAACCTTTTTGAGTTTTAGTTGCCTATTCAGTATATCACCTTGGTTATTAGTTGTCATCTGTGGCTAATTAATTTTCCCTTTACAAAGACATAAAACATCTAATACAACAGCCTGTACAAACATAAGATTTAGTACAAATACAGGACTAAAATTCAGAGATAAAGACTTTAATTTAAAGCTGTAATTACATAAAATACAACTATATACATGTATATATGAGAGTCCTAATGAGGGAAGATTAGCAAGCAGTTACTTTAGCTAATATGAATAGCCTCTTTATAAATGTAAACTTCAGAGATTTCCCTGTTCTTTGCAGAAGACAAAAAACAGCAAAACCTCTAATCCTGCTGCAGCTGTCCCTTAAACTATGGCGTTTAGACTTGATTAGGTTTATGTCAACTCAACCAAAGCTCCCTTGAGTAGCTGTTCTAAAGTTCTCAGTCATATCACATGATCTTCAACAGCAGATGGAATTTCAAGAACAAACTTTGAACCTCAACTTTTAAGACAACATAGGCAGGAAGTCCTTGAATTGGCCAGAAAACAACAATTAAAAACTGAAAAGTTTATCATCTACGATTCCATGGTAACTTAGCAAACTCCATCTGCTGGTGAAGACCATGTGATATGATTAAAAAAGACCAAGAACATCTACTAAATAGACCTGATGATTTTCTCAACGACTCTATCTAAGGCCTAGTATAAACTTTAAATCTGAGATCGAGATGTGGATGTGTAGCTTTTGTGTTTTGGTCAGCAGTGTTTCCCCATCGTTTATACCAGCTTGTAGGCATTAAACTTTCATGAACACAGATATCTGGCCAGCTAAAGACCACATAAGGAGCACAATGGCTTAAGAGCATAATGATAGTATGATCAGCACTACTTTATGACTTCAGGTCGAGATCTCTGGCCAAGTCTGGGGGACCAGAGGTCGCAGTAAGTAGGTGGGGCCTCTGCATTTTTAATTAGTCTGCATATTCACAGCAGCCCCAAAGCATTAGAGACTGAGTGTGATGGTTGGATTCCTGACCTACTTTATAATTGATAGGCCACTGATCTATAATGCATCACCTGCAGCCTCAGTGAGATGAGGAAAAAAGTCAGTCTCAGCAGATTTTAGGCGGGGGCTGTGGGGTGGGGGCAGTTGTTGCCACTTCATGTGTCTCGGGCTGAGCTTTTCCCTTGAGAAGATAAACACATCCTGCAACTTTCAAAACACAGAAGTGTTGCATGTGTCACCTCCGTGGACACAGCAGAGGTGACACATGCAGCCAACAAATCATTTTCTCAACACACCATCAGTTAGTACAGTAAATTCATTTTTTCTTAAGTAAACTTTTTGTTTCTTCTTCTGATACTGCTGCATGATATGCTTTTAATGTGGTCTTAATTGCAGCATGAGCTTGTTCAAGGTTGTAATGGATTTGACAAATGATGACATAGATTTCAGCCAGTGACATTAGTGGTTCTTGTTAAGTAAAGTTGCAGGTATGGAAGAACCCATGAGTTAGTGGTAGGCTATATCGAAGCACAGTGTTCAGGCAAAGTTCAGGTTAAGATCACATTAGCTGATTGATGTCAGCTGCTTCGTTCACGCTTCACCACCACTGGCTCATTCATAAGCCATTATAACCTGACATCTTGCTTTCCGGAAAAAAAAAAGAATCAGGCTTAAAAATGTTGCATGATGACACTGGCCATTTTAGTCCGAGCCCTCTGCATTGGCACCATGGACTTCATAGATGGAGCATTTTCTCATGTGGTGTTAGAATGTAGCCTTACTCTGCTAATAAGCTCATGCCAACACCATTTTTTACCCTCAGATCCCTTAACCACTTCTTTATGTTGGCAGTAATCCAATATCTAGTTGTATCCTTGCTAAGGTGGTAGCAAACAAAGCTTAGACTTCCTTCACTAACCACTTGTTTCAGCTGCCCCGTGAAGAGCCCAATGTGTTCCCAGGACAGATGGGATATATAATCCCTCTGTTCTAGGTGTGCTTCGGGGTCTCCATCCAGATGGACATGCCTTGAATACCTTTAAAGGAGGTGTTCAGGGGGGCATTCTTATTGAATGTTTAAACTGCCCCAACCGGCCTTTAAATGCAAAGAAGCAGCCGTTCTCCTCCAACCTCCTCACCCATCCTTACTTTTTTTTTTTTTTTTTTCAGTTTATGCATCTGTAATACCGTGTGTGGATGTATAGATGTGTTTGAATGATCTTTGAATAGAATTTGACATGATCCTGCAGTAATCAGTCTGGCTTTGACTGCTTTGACTTCATCTCTCTCCTTCCTTTTACTCACCTACAACCTTTTCCTTCTATCAGTGCCGATGGGACCTATGAAGTCTCCTTCTACTCCAATGCTGTGGTCTCCAACAACGGTGAGGTTGCCTGGCTTCCACCAGCTATCTACAAGTCAGCTTGTAAAATTGAAGTCCGTGATTTCCCCTTCGACCAGCAGAACTGCACCCTCAAGTTTCGCTCGTGGACCTACGACCACACAGAGATTGATCTCATCCTCCTCAGTGATTTTGCCTCACGTGATGACTTCAAACCCAGTGGCGAGTGGGATATCGTTTCACTGCCTGGACGCAAGAACGAAGACCCTGATGACATTAGATACCTGGATATCACCTATGACTTTATTATCAAGAGAAAACCTCTGTTCTACACCATCAACCTGATCATCCCCTGTATCCTGATAACGTCCCTGGCCATTCTGGTGTTCTATCTCCCGTCAGACTGTGGTGAGAAGATGACTCTCTGTATCTCTGTCCTTCTGGCCCTGACTGTGTTTTTACTCCTAATCTCAAAGATTGTACCACCTACGTCTTTAGCAGTGCCTCTGATTGGGAAGTACCTAATGTTTACGATGGTGCTGGTCACCTTCTCCATCGTCACCAGCGTTTGCGTGCTCAACGTGCACCATCGGTCCCCCAGTACGCACACCATGCCTCCTTGGGTCAAGCGTGTGTTCTTGTACCGGCTCCCCTCTTACCTCTTCATGCGGAGACCAGGTAGCTCCAATATCCGTGAGAAGTTCCGGAAAAAACACCAGCAGCGATCGTACTCTGACCAGAAGCTGCGTGGAGCGGACGGGGGGACTGGCAGCCCTGCAGGGATGGCAGATTCTTCCTCGTCCTTCTTTGTCAATGAGGAGTCGGCCAAACGCTACGGCTGGAAGGTCAGCGACTTGTCAGAGAACACAGAGTTCAGAAAGCGGATGACGCTCAAGTGCAACATTGACGTGGAGGATGCAGTAGATGGAGTGCGCTACATCGCTGAGAAGATGAAGAGCGAGGATGATGATGAAGGAGTACGTGTTTGGGAGAAAAGTATCTGCATGTGCATGTGTGTCATAAGTTGAAGTATGTGAAGAAAGCTTCATATATGAGCAAATGAAAGATTTTGCTTACCTGTTTGTTTTTGTTATACAACTTCTATTCTGGCAAAGGTTGCTTTTATGTTTTAGAGATCTGTACAATGTTTGTAGCAGGACAGTGGCCTTGACAATATATATTTTTAGCCTTGCTAGCAATGTGGCTCTATGGTTAGAAATAGTAGTCTGTCGGTTGGTCTATGGCTACTGCAGTCATGTACTGCAGTACTGCAGACAGTCATGGTCCACAGAGGATGAAGCCTAACGAAATTAGTGATACTTTGACTTTTCCTGTGGTGCCACCAAGAAGCTGACATTTATGGTTCAGAGTAAAACGCCTCAATAACTCTTGGATGGATTACCGTGAAAGATTAATTTCCTGCTCAGGATGAATTTTAACACTGATGATCGCTTAGCTTTAAATCCAGCACTATCATCAGGTCAAACTTTAATTTGCCAAATACATTGTTTTATGATCAAATACCTGCAAAACTAATGGGATTCCCAACAGTGTCAGTTGTAGTTTCTGTTAAAGGCTAAATATAAAATCTTATCCTGCTCACATGCTAACTAAGATGGCAAACATGGTAAACATCATACATGCTTAACATCTGCGTGTTAGCATCATCATTGCAGTGGGTTAGGCATGCTGACATTAGCATTTAACTTAGAGCATCCCCTGTTGGTCTTTAGGTTTTTATATACAAATTACATAATAATTTTCTAATTGATTCATAGTAATTAGGAAATTTTTCTATTAAAAAATATATAGTAGATTACCTATTGTATCATTGTAAGGACACAATTGTATGCAAATGCCGATTTTATTGGCTGTCACCTCTGCTGTAAAATGTAAAGGATTGCTTTATCTGATCTCTACAAAATACGTTCTGTAGATTATAAAATTGTGTATGCATAGTGTATGTTTTTCTGTGGGTAGCACAATTAAGGACTTTGTGTTTGTGTTTTGACGAAAACTTGCCACATCAACAAAGTTGAAACGTCATATCCCTTATTTTTAAATCATGGCAAAGTCATTAACTGTTTTAGTTGGTAGTAATGGCAATGGTAATTCTTAAGTAACTTGTATTTCTCTCTGCAGATCATTGAAGACTGGAAGTATGTGGCCATGGTGATCGACCGTCTCTTCCTGTGGATCTTTGTGTGTGTGTGTGTGGTCGGGACGCTCGGCCTCTTCATGCAGCCCCTGTTCCAAAGTTACAACACCCCCATTGTCGATGACATGGACCATAATTGAAACCTGAAACCTGAACTTTGATTTCAACATGACCCAGAGGTGAACTTTGAGTCCCCCCAGAAACAGAGCTCTAATAACATTTTGACACATAAACTCACGGCACTCTCACTGGGAAATGATTATGATGCACTTTAGCCCTCTACCACCACCTGCTCTTCTCCAAATTTCCCTTGCCCACTTCGTCCTCCATCATCTGCCATTCACAGAGGAAATAGGATCTGTTTAGTTCAGTGAACTTAAAGCATAATTCTGTTTTATAACAACTTGGGTCACATATTTTTACTAGTTTTGGGTCATTTACTAGACATAAATGATGAACATTGGACTGTTAATTGCTAACTATGGCAACATTTGTGGCTCCAAACTCCCAAAACTTTTTTGTGTTATTTGATTGTCTTTATGCACAGTAGATATAGAAACATACATGAAACAAGGGGAGCGAGAGAGAGGTAAGACATGCAACAAAGGTTCCTGTCTGGACCCAAACCAAATGCTGCAGCTACATGGTATGTGCCCCATACACTCAGCTACAAGGATGCCCCCAACCCGCAGGATCATAATCATAATCAAAAGAAATAATGGCCAAAACTACGTAAACAACACCCAAGTTTTAACAAACCAGAATTATCTTTTAATTCAAAATATGATATGAAACAACCTTTCAGTCATGATGCTCTTGCTAGTGGAATCAATATAGATCTGCAGGAAAATCTTTACCTGAAAGTGTGTTGACCCCTGTGACTGTTCACAAAGGTTTATCTGGCCAGCAGCAACTCAGGACTTGATTTTTTTTTATGTTTAGAAAGGACTTGTTTTTTCTCTTTTCCCCTATCTCTCTGGTCCCATCCTATCTTCTAATTGCCCTAACAGGACATTACGGGGGCTAGCATGCATACATCAAGACACTTTTTTTGTTTTAATTTCTTTTTTGGACCCAGAGAGAGAAAGAGCCCAAAGATGAACAAAGCCTCAGTAAGCCTCTGCAGATATGGGCCTCACATCGACAACACACCGCTAAAGAAAAGATGATTTTCTTCTATGTGAATACATAGAAGAAAATCAACTCTTGTGCCCCTTTGCCAACAGCACACATACTATATGAATTTATAATATTTGCCTTGAAAATTTGAGCCAGAGGCGACACAAAACGGCTAACTGAAGGACTGTTTAAACAATAATAGATGAGTGTGTGTGCGAGAGGGGTGCCCAACCTGTTTTTTTTTACCCTCACACACACCTCACTGTGAGCATGACTTGACAGACTGATCAAATCGGTGTCAAAGTGTTGTTGTGATATTAAAAGCAGCTGTGTTTAAATGAAGGAGGGACGTTACGATAGTGCTAAAAAAACGCAAAACCTAAAACCAATGACCATAAGGCTGTTGATGCTCACCACGCTTCTTTTAAAAAGGTACGGGACGTAGGTGTCTTCAAAGCAGTGCTCGTCAGCATCCATCACCAAGGAAACCAGCAACAATAATATTGTACAGTATTTTATACACACTGACCTGGAGTAAATTAGCCAAACAGTCTGGCTCTTCACTTGCTTTATCTTCCATCAAACTGAATGCTTGATCATTGCAGCCTGTTCTCTTACTTGAATCCGTGTCCAGTAATTATTTCTAAGCGGTATTATAACTTGTCACCATCATAACACACTCGTCTGTCACTGCTACCAACATTAGCCAAGGAAAGTATGTGCTGTACTAATCCAGCAGTATTTATTTCTTTCATCTTTGTTTTCTCAGTGAATGAAGTTAAACATAGTTTTTCTTTTTCTTCTCACCAACCAGCCATGTTGCGTGACTTGTTCAGTTTTGTCTGTCCAGACAATAAATACAGAGAATTACAAGATGGGACTGTGGTGGGATCTGATGTCTTGCTAACTGGATCAATAAAGGGAAATGAAAACAACGAGCAGACCTGGTGAATCACATGCACACACAGTCTAACTAAGGTTAAGTTTATGGCTTGTTTACTGTAGCAGTATTAGTAATATTCATAATAAATAATGAGAGAAAATGAGAGATTCAAAAACATAACCACCAACAATGGCGGCATTAGACGATTATATAATCACAATTTTCCAAATTAGTTGTAATTTCTGTTTCCCTGATTATTTGTTTTTCCAGAACAGTACACAAGACGCCTGAAACTGCTAATGCTTCCAGCAAAGATACTGCATCATAATTTTCCAGCGAACATCATGTCAGTCACACACACACACACACACACACACACACACACACACACACACACACACACACACACAAACACACACACTCTGAGTCAAACAGTAACATAATCCTACAGACATAGTGACAGCCATTGAATTGGAGTTGGGTTCAGCAATTACAGCTCATATTTGTATCCCCACCCCCCTCTCCTGGTATGACTCATAAATTAGATACTTGACTGTATCTGCATCAATTTCCATTAAGGGAGTGACCACATGAGGGTGGGGAGGGTTAGAGGGGTGACAGGGTGGTGTTGTTGGTGAGAGTCACGCTATTAATGATAATTTTCTGGTGACCTAAACATCACACAAATGTTGTTTCCATTATATTTTCTTTATTATTTTGTTATTTTTAATGATTAGTGGTACTGATCATAAGGTCACATGATTCTTTAAACTTTTGAGTAGTGCTATTTGAAACACTGAACTTGTATCACATTTAAGGTATTAAATTGGTATTTCCTTTAAAAATGTAACCTATTTGTACAATTCCTTTGTCCACTCAAGTTTAATGTGTAGTTTCCTGTGTCTGTATCTGCTGTTGCGTCTTGCTCTGAGGGTCTACAGAGGGTGGGGACCCCTGTGTTCCTCCTTCGATACAAAAAGAACTGTCAGCTGCTGCCAGCGGGGAAATTTCAACAGGATGGCAAATGTTTACATGCAGGGAGTTTCACACTAGTGAGCCTTGAGGATAAAATAGACACTTTGTCTGTTGCTTGTCAATGCGAGCGTCTCAGACTGAAGTCCCTGTGTGCCCCCAGGGAAGTTGCAAGTGAAAGTGACAAAGACAAGATATCTCAAAACAACGTCAGTCAAGTGAAATGGTTTAAAGGTTACCGTCATCCCATCCAGGGCTGCAACTATTCTCAAAGTTTGTCTAGAGAAAGAGGAACCTTTGAATTCTCAATCTTTTTTGCCCTTTTTTTTTTACCATGCAGAGTCTCAGACTGATCAGGAAACTAAATCATATTGATGGGAAAAGAAGAAATCTAATTGATATGGTTTTGGCAGTTATTCAACTGTGTCTAACTTCACTCAGTTTGTTGACTGTGCAGGTTACCAGCACCCTGGAGCGAGTGCCTGAAGATGAGTGCACAACAAGGCCCATTCTCCAGGAGGAAAAAAGCAGAAAAGTAAGGCAGAGAGAGTGTTATGGTCTCCAGGTCTGATCATGAGGCGTGACGGAAGAATGAAACTAGATGGGTGAGAGGGGGGTGGGGAGGTATAATAGAGGGAGGCAGGGATGATAAAGGTCGGTCATAAACAAGAGACACAAGACTTCTGCAATCTATCAGGCCAGCAGGGGAGCCGACATTAAAGACTGTTTCATGCTGTAGTAAGAGATCAATAAGCGTCTATTCTCCTCTGCAAGACAAGCCCTACATACATGCAGACATACTGTATATAATGTGCATACATGCATGTGTGCAAACATACACACAGACAATGCTTCTTAGAGGTAGGCAAGCCCTCATATGCAATTGAAATATGAATGTCTTTTTTTTAAATTTTTAATTGGATTATGTGGAAGAAAACAAAGGCTAATTTTACGAGGTTGCCTTTTTAACTCTCAACCACACATGTTAAAATCTTATCTTGTTCTTCTGATCTTGTTTTTGCAGAACCAGAAACATTATCTGGGAGAGAATTAGATTAGGAAATGAAGTTTAACTGCATGTAGTGTATTCCAAACAGTACATGGGTTATTCAGACAGGCAGAAATGAAGAAGTAAGCAATAGGTCAAAGGTCATTCAGATATGCAGACACACAAGTTACAGCTCTCTGTCTGCACTGATCTATTCTATTCTATTCTATTAACAGGTCCCTCATATGCAGCATGGTGAGTGTCAGCAGTTTGATGTGGTTCCTGTTGTCGGCCATAGCCCTCCATCTCCCCCATTATCCTCCACAGGACATCCCTTTAGGATTTATACCTGCCACTTCAGCTCTGTGGTCGATATTTATGAACTACATTACTGCATTACAGAATGTGTAGCTGCTTTGCAGTTGAGTCAGGGGGCCATCGATCCTCCCATCTGAGATCCTGAGCTGAGGGGACAGACACAGAGTCGTGGTCCGAACATTTCACAGGGTTTTAAACTGGGCTCAGGGGCCGCTCCATAATGTCCCTGCTGGAGCAATAAATATCTCCACAAGTCCGTTACTTGCTGACAGATCTGGATGCCTGCTGCTGCTCACTAGTGGCCAGAGGAGACACTGCAGAGTTCAATGTTTCTCTCAGCAATCCTGTCATTTCTACTACTAATCATTGAATAATTATCGACCCATTTTCATGTTTTTATTTGGGATGACTCTGCAGTAAATACACAGGACTTTGGATATATTCTAGTGGTAATTAGTTGTTGTCTGTGTGTTTAAGTTAAAAATGACACATCAAAATATATATGATTTTTTTCACATCACAATAATTTTCTTAAAAAAGCTAATTTTGACTTGATATCTACACAAGGGTTACAACATGAATCTGAGGGGTTGGGAGATGATTATTATCATTATTAACAGAATAAGAAAGCTCAAAGTTATGTTATGTTCATCTTGTCAGGCTGAATCTTGATCATTTTAATGCTTTGGGACTCTATGAATGATTTGCATAAAATAATTTAAAAAATCAGTCTGAAGTGTTCACAACTGCTGGATCAACACATCCATCACAACAAGATTGCTTCGATTTAAGGGGTCACAAGCCAAAGAGTTTGGGAATCACTTGTCTAGATCCTTATTTACCATGTTTTGGGCATTATGTCAGCATCTTGGTGTTTTAATGTTAAGTCTAAAATCTCTAAAATTAGATTCAAATATCAGTGTCACCAAGACACATCTATATTGTATCTGTTATGCAAAACAGTTTGTTACAAAAAACGTTATTTTTGCAGATATCTTGCAATAAGAGTCAAAATAAGAAAATGACTGAATACTCCAGTTTGACACTTTCCCTCAGGATACCAGCGAGGATTGCAAGGGCTATTATTGAAATGTTCCAAATACATTTCAAACTGATTAAAAATCACTTCAAGTTTTGGTGAGCAGATCATCCCTGACCGCAACAAGAAGCACAATCATTCAGATTTCATCATCAACATCTCAGGACAAACATGAGTGGACCAGATAATGAGTAAGCTTCGCGTGGCTCTTCAGGCTGCTGCCGTTTAACTGAAAATGACACTGCTGGTCATTCAGAGAACGAGACGAGCACTGAGAGAACAAAGACGTAAAGCAGAATGGAGTTGTTTACATGAGTGTAAACACATTGTCACAATATATAATAGTGATGTTGTAGCTATAGATTCATATGAGCGTGTGTGTGTGAAAACACGCAGAGAGAGGGAGAAAGAATGAGGGAAGTTTTGTGGGAAAAAACATGGCACAGAGAGATGGCAGTTTAATTAGCACAGAGGGCTTTAATCAGATAACTGTGATTTGAACAGTGAGAAGACTTTAATTAGTCGCTGGTGGCTGCAACGGGCCACAGCATGACCATGCAGACTGTGCATAGTGGTCGACTGGATGAATGGAAATAGGAAGTAAACTGCGGTGTTAATAGGTCTGGGGCGAGAGACGAGGAGGAGTTTGTGGGAACTGTGAGAGCTAGGGCGGAGCGGTTGGGGAGGGAAGGGTGGGGTTGAGGATGTGAATGCTGGAAGGTTGAGCGGGGTCACACAGCGTAGCGTGACTGACAGAGCAGGATGAGCTGTGGGAGGAGAGGGAAGGCTGAGAGCTTTTAAAAAAAGGGGGTTGGCGGAGGGTGGCGACAGCGGAGTGGTAGGATTAGATGGAGCAGAAGGAAGACGGGGATTCATGGGGAGAAGGCTAAACTGTTGAGATGGGGTTAAATTGGAAGATGGTGAGAGGTCAGGAGCACACGTTCTCTCCGTTTTGAACTTTGAGATTACATTTTGTCATGTCTACATTTTGTCTATGACCAAAAATGGTGCGCCAGTCAGTTCTTTTAAATAATTCATCTTCTTCCAACCTGCGTGTGAGTGCTGTGAGGGAACCTTTAATAATGCTGTAGTCACTACAAGTGCAAATGGTACTCCAAAATTGGCTATTTTGGCAGAATACAAATAAAATACCTTGTCAGTCACCACTTTACCAACACTTTCAGTATCAACATTTTGTGACCTGCAAGATACAGATATGATAAGATACAGTATGTCAATGAACTACATTTCCTCACCATGTAAATAGAAAACATAATCTGATCTGCATTGCATTTCCTTCAAAATATATTTGCTGTTGCAAATTAGCTGTATACAGATGCAATTTAGGAGACATGAGCAGGGTGTATAGGTAAGGTACAGTGGGTTTATTAGAGCTTTTTCACTGTGAACACCTGGAAACAAGGTTGATGAGTGCAGAACCAAAATAATGAGCTGAAAATCACTAAAACACACCATAAAAATGAGGCGGACTGCAGAGTTAAATATATATTACAAAATACATAATAGTTATAAATGCATCTACTGAAAGGGAATAACATGGGACAACTGCATATTAAAGGGTTAAGTTGATGCTAAATTAGCCACAGACACAACCTGTTCAATAATACAGATTAAAGGTCAGGTTTGCTGCAACGTCAGACTACAGGTTGACTAAAGGTGATTGTGTGACCAAGAACTAATAGTGCACTTAATTAGACATGGAAAGACTAAACCCACTTGTGCTCTGCCCTTTTATATCATGCAGTTTTAAACTCTCCTAATAAAGCAATTCCTTCACCCGTCCCTTTCTTGGGGCCTTTAATATATTCTCGTTTAATAAACCTTACTCACAGCAGAGATTTTGACCTGTCATAACACAGGTGGAACGAATAACATTAAAAAGTGTTCTGGTCCAGCAATTAATACAGTGCAGCAGGTAGTAATATAATCTGTCTGTATGAAATGTCTGCCGTGAAAAAGGTCTATTATAGAAAACAAAACATTGCTTACATTTCAACAGAAGAGAGACATATCTGAGCGTTTAGGCAGAGAGGAAAGAATCAAACAAGAGGGCATTGTATGATCCATGAAGATGAGACATCAAACGCAGGAAAAAGTGTGAGAGAGGATGAAAATAAAGAGATAATACTGAAACAGATTCAGTTAAGGAGGGAACAACAGTGCACAAGGTTGATGTGGATGAGCCAGGACAGTCCTGTCTGACACACACTGTTGCAAGTACACTTGCCCTTTTCCTTTTGCTTTGCTGTCTCCATCGGGCCCGCGAGGTCCTTCTGCTTTGTCTGAGCTGTCCGACCAGATGCCTGCTGTTACTCAACAGTGCATCTGGCTGTGTGATCGTACGGGGAAAGACACGGGACAGCGGACAAAAAAGAGAGAGAGGTGACAGAGCGAAAAGCAGCAGGATGGTAAGAGAGTGTTTTTCTCTGTTTGCCTGCCCTGTTAGAGGGTAAGCAGTGCTGGGGATGTCACCTCGGTTGGAGATGGTGCCAAAACACCAGCAGACTGACTGTGACACTACAGAGCAATCTTCTCTCTTCTGTGAACCTGACTAACTCCTGCATCGCTGCAGATGCTCTGCCTGTTTGAAATCACACTTTTCACACACCTTATCTCCTTCTCACTTTCTTTCTCTGCTGGATCTAACGTAGGTGCATACATGTGTTGATAAATGTGTACACACACAAAACAATGCTTGAATCCAGTCCTTGTCATCCATCTGCTGTATTAAAGCTGATATCATTTTTAAAAACACAATTATTACAATTCATACAGTGGCACAATAGTTGGTACAAACTATTAGGGACACTTGCTCTATTCCTTGAGGCTTTGGATTCCCAGTAAAGCCTCTTTAATTCCCTAATTAAATTGAAGCTTATCACATAAGACATGCAGATTAGAAGCAGATGAGTTGAGCAAAGGAACTTTTCAGCTTTAAGACATTTAAGATGTAGGTTCTCCAAAAGTTGCTTGAAACTAAACAAGACAATGAAGATGCAAATATTTTGTACACACAGTGCATATTTCAACAATAAAACATCTGCCTCTAGCAACAACATCAGAAAGTCAGAAAAGTTTTAATGCCCTCTGTACGTTCCTGAGACTTGTAAATAATAAGATTTTAAAACTGGTATATAGTGGAAAAAAATCAAAGCAGTTTCATACAAAGACAAGGCTTGGTCACTCTGGTCCTTATAACATAGTTATATAATTAAAGGGAAAAATATCCAATGAATGACAAAGGTCACTGGTTGACCTTTTATCTTCAAAGCTCAACGCTGTGGGAAAACACCTCCAAATGTTTGTTTTTTAGTGTTAAATGTCATAAGGGCTTCTTTAAAAATGTCCATCACTATCTTGCGGGCAGTATCTCTCATGTGACTTTTGGGAGTGGACTTACTGTGATTAAGGTGTTGGTAAAAAAAAGGATGGAGAGAAAAGCTGCAACAGGAAAAGAGAGAGAAAAACTGGAGTAAAAAAAGAACTACAGAGTGTGAACGAAAGACAAAAAGAAAAGACCTCCTGTTTCTCCCCAGACCGGACCGGTGGGTGGAGACTCGTCCTCAGCTTTTCTCTTCATCTTGCTGAGTCAAAAAATACATTTCTGCAAATAGATTCACTGGCTCTGTCACACTGGAGCACATCAGGCAGACAAAATTGCTTCTCCTCTCTTCTCTTCTCTTCTCACTACATCAATTAACATTTCACCATCAGCCAATCTAAATGTATTTCTTTATTAGCCGTCCATATCCCTTTAATTTAACCGATCACACCCTCTCTGCCTCTTCTCTCTCCCATCAAACCTCTCTTTATACTTCACTTTCTGTCTCCCCTGCCGGTTCCCACCGGCCCATGTGCAGCAGTTAATCACCGCAGCTTTTCCCTTCCGAGCCTGAACAACAACCTCAGTCGACTTCACTCCCCACAACAGAGCTAACTGAACTGAGGGCCGAGCAGCTCCACCTGCCTTCAGCCTCTTGGCTCTTGACCTGCTGGCTGCTAACATGCTAGGCAATTTGTACTTTTACAAAAGGCTTGCGGCACACATTCCATCCAGGTACACTGGTCCAGTTTTCATATTATAAGAGCAGTGGGAGTCTGCAGGAGGAAAACATGCAATAACCTGTGTTTAACATGATAAAAGTGTTTGTCCTCAACAATTTCATATATGTTGCTCTGCATGAAGTGAAATAAGAAAAATAAAGTCATTTCTTTTTGATCTCCCACACAGGTGTGCATGTATATAATAAGTGTGTGTAAGATATTTGTGTGTGTGTTCATACTTGAATGTGCATGCTTGAATTCATGAAATATTAAGGGACAAATCAACTAAAAGCTATTTCTGATCATCCTGTTATTTGTTGACTTCTAAAACAACACACTGTACTTGTCTGACTCAGTTTTACAAAAGACAAATTATGAAATTTCAAACAAAGAAGATATTTTGATGCTTATTGTTTTTTTCCAGTGATGGGGTAAAAGCTCCTTTATATTTACAAAGGACAGAGCTAAAAAAATAAATAAATAAAGATGTTTCAGTGAAAGAAAGGAATTTGAATATTTACCTCACCTGAAAGGTATGATGTTGAAAACCACATTACTACTGCCTTTTTTTTAATCATTAAACATGATGTTAAAGATGATATAGTAATCAGTCTGGACTTGCATACTCTAGAATAATAGTTCCAGTGCAATTCCATGCAGTGCTGCTATGCTTTAATAGCTTTCCATTATTTGAACTGGGCAGACAGTGTAGCCTTCGAGACTCTATTATAGAGCAGCTAATGCTTTAAGCTGCCTGCACATTGTTATGCGTACAAAATCAATTAAGTGACTAAATAGGTCATTTACAGCTCAGCATTGAAAATATGTGATCTTGTGTGTGTGTGTTTGTGTGTGTGTGTGTGTGTGTGTGTGTGTTGCATCTTTCTCAACAGCTATATTGAGTAAATGTGGGGATAATTATTTGGGTTAGAGATACTGTAGTTAAACTTTTTTTTCAGAGAAATGTTTTTACACAATTTTCTCAAACTGTGTTCAGACAAACAAATAGATAGATAGATAGATAGATAGATAGATAGATAGATAGATAGATAGATAGATAGATAGATGAACATGAGAATAAATTACTTGTTAAGATGGATATTTTTGCAGTGGAACTGGCAGAACCGGTTAGAGCCATGGCTGAAAACCATTTCATTATTCCAAACTTATCACCTGTGAGTCACTGTGAGTCAGGTCGCTGAGTTTTGCCCGTGGGTGAGTGGGTGGGAGTGTGGGACTCGGGGACGGACGGAGGGAGGAGGGAGGCGGTACGTGCAGAAGTTGTCCATGTCGGGAGGGCGCACCGCGAGTCCAACCTCTCCACGCTCCGGAGCGCAAAGGAAAAATGTTGCTCTAATCTTGAGGCTTCGCAGACGCCTGTAGTGGGTTACTGACAAGACTTCCCTCATCAGCATCATATTTTATCCGCAGGGAGCGTCTCCAAGCGTCGATGTATCGATGAATTTCCCCGGGAAACTAACAAACGTGCTCCTGCTGGTGCTCGTCGCAGCGCAAGGTAAGACACTGCGCGCCCTGGATCGGTGCTGGACTCGCAACGCAAAAAGTACCATTGTACTCGTTACTTTATACCGTCACTTTATCTGATAAGACCTGTGAGCAGTTCTTGACCTTGCCTGTGAAATCAGTTTTACCACCTCAGGTGAACTTCCCTTGTGCGTCTGAGAGAAAAATCAGCGAAAAAAAACAGATTTTTATCCCAAATCCAGAGAGTAAAGCCCGAGAAAACCAGTATTTTCAGGTAATCTTTCCTTCGAGGCATCTTGATGATAACTAATGACATTCTTTTCAATTCATTCTGAGAGTGCAGGAACCCCACCCCCACCCCTTCCCCCCCCCCCCCCTCTAAATATCCTATATGATCTCAAAACTTGTAGAGTCACTCCTATTCTATAGGCTATGTGGTGAGGGCCTCTAATCGGATCTGTATGCACGGAATAATTCAAACAAGATACTTTAACATGCACACAGGGTTCAGTTTTCTCAGGACATGATGATCTGCTATGGTGATGGTGCCCCTGAAGCTGCCTTGAAGCACTCATGCATGAACAAAACGAGCCAATGCATGGATGACATACATTTCTCTCCAACAGCAGCTCCTTGACTGTCAGTGTTGATTTCATACCTGAGTCTTCCAGATGTGCAGAGGGATGTGTGCTCCCTCCACCCACAGAGGTCAGAAGTCAGGGTTAGGTACAATGCATTACAGTATAGGCTCTGGAGCTGTAGGGGTTAATTGTCTTACTCAAGGGCATTTCAGCAGGCATATTGTTGCCAGTGGTTTAACAAGCAGGAAAAGTTACAGTGGAAGCTGTGAGGAAAAGTATAATTTAATGTCTGTATTTTGTGACATTAAATCACAGCTGGATCACTTCGGCACATATTGTCTGTATTTTGTTTTGTTCTCTGTGTGATTCGTCTCCTTTCGTCTTCCCTTGTGTTTCCAAAACCATGGCCTATTTCTTATTTTCTAAGGTCTTTAGTTCACGTACGGCTGCCAAATCCCGTGTGTTTTAAAACTGCAGATTCTGAAGTGGGGTCCTTGAGTGGCTCCCAGGGGACCCAGAGCAAAACAAAGCCTAGATGAACACTTCACAGCAAAACTTTTATGCTGTGTTATGCTGTGTAACTGAATGGTAATTTTAATCTGAATTTCATGTCATTCACATCCACAAAGAGGAGTTTTCTTTACAGATGGGAGCACCACAGCCTAATGGGGAGCCTATCTGTCTATGTGTAGGATCAATAATAAGCTTTAAAGTGGTAAATATTTTTTGGCAGCATATTTGCTCAAAGTGCTCACTGGATTGTGGGCTGTACTTTAATGTGTTTTTCTGTGGATGCTCTGTTGCTGAAGTTTAAGTTTTTGTCCTACAAATGCAGAAATAGTTATCTACAGAGGCAGTAAAGTTGAAGCAGATGTAATGGTTTCATTTTATGCATCTTTAGGCTGAAAAACAGTCTATCATCTAACATCTATATAACAATTTCAGCTTTCTTATCCACTGTATTGTTTAAGTAAATGAACTGACTATTTAAGGACAATAATTAATAGGAATTAAAGTGTCTCTGTTTTGTTGTTGTTATATAAGATGATTTGAAAAAATCTATTTATAAATTAACACATTTAAAATTTTAATTTAAAGTAGCATAACGACACCAAATCATATTAATTTCACTAGCTCCTGATACTCTGCTAAGCTAGTTAGCTTTGGTTTGGGTTTTATTCCTTGACCAGCCTCATTTAATTAGCGGTTATGTGAAATAACAAATAACAAACTGAATTAGGCCTACCTATATTTATGTCCATTAAATTCAGAAAACTTTTTTGCAATTACAGACAAGAGCTATGAGGAAAACATCTGCATAAATAATTTAGTTTTAGCTTTAGCTAAGGCGGGCTTTAGCTGTCATTCTCCCCAGCTAGCTTTCACTTGATATACAGTAGCTAGCTATCTTGCTTTGTCTACTTGGCTGTTACTCTGCACATTTAAAAAAAGCTATTTTCATACGTTTTTCAGGAACCATACAGATGTCAGATTCAGTTTTTAACTGAGTTTTCATCAAATATGTACTTTTTAAGGGCAGTTGCCTATAAGTGGCATGTTTCTCGTTTTGTTCAGACACAATAGGTATTGCTGCTCATATTAAACACCCAAGTCTTCTTCATTTTACCTTAAACTAACAGATACTTTACTTGGGACTGACCTAGGAGATACAGCAGAGACTGTAGGAGGTGTGATTATTCTGGCTATAGATTGAATCCAAGCTATGTTGTAGGAAAATGTTGTGACTTCTTGAGTGTAACAGCGAGCATGTCCCAGATGTGGTACTCTCAGTCGACCCGTGGGAGCAGCACTAATTGTCTTCGCATTGTCACGCTTCAGTCATCATGTGAAAGACACTGGCTTCACACATCCTGTAACTTGATGCAGACTTACCTCACTTCACTCTTTCTCTGCCTCACTCTGTCATTCTCTTCAGCTGGATGGATTTGCCACAGTGGACTGCTTTGTCGCTTTGCCCTTGAACTGGGCAAAATTCAAAAGGGACAAAAAGGGATAACAGTGTTAATACTCTCACAGCAGAGGAGATTTTTGCTCAAGTGAGAGGAAATCAACTTTGTATCCTTGCTAGTAAGAGGTGGTTCACTTAACTAAAAGCCAGAAAAATGAAAGGATTTTTCCCTCACCTTCCTCTTCTCCCCCCACTCTGTCCTCCACCTCCTTCCCTCAATCCCTCATTGGCTGTGGGGGGTTTTGTATGATTCTGAACAGGGGCTGTGTATGCAGATAAGTGTGTGAAAAACACACATTGACACACACACACACACTCCCAGTGGGGGTCTGATTAGTGGGCTACAGAAGGTATTGTCTTCTGCCATCCAGGATCGAGTGATTTGTCCCCATAACAGAGGAAATGCTGATCCTGCAGTCCATAGGATTTGGGCGTTTTAGTCAAAAATAGAATCTGGTTGGAGTGGCTTGGAGGCAAGGAGGGAGAGATATGTACAGCAGGGGGTTCGTAGTTGGATATATGACATTCAAAATGAAGTCACAGCCTTTGGGATAGACTGGTGCACAACAACATTTTAAGGACAGCATAGGGTCCTTAAAGTTTGAGATTAAAATTAGTGAAATTGCATGATGCATTTCCCCAAAGCACCTTTTGCTTGCATCATCTACAGCAGAAGCCATGTCTGCATTATTCTGATCTGATCCGCATTATGTTTCAGGCTTGACCCTTTATCTCACTTTACTGTGCATTTTAATAGGCTGCGGCGGCATGTTGACAGTATAAAGAGGATATACATTTTCAAGACAGCAGCAAGTGCAGGCTGCTAATAATAAAAAAAAAAACACACACACACATACGTATATATATGTATATGTATATACTCAACTGAATCACAACTGAATGTTTTAGATCAATGGAGGTTGCAGCGTGGCCAATGAAGGGGAAAAAAATCTAATGTTTCTTTCACCAGTATTCAAAATGGTTTATATTAAGCCTCTGTAGCTTTTATCTAAGTCTGCTTGTATCGACTGTTCTGCTTGCATTGCAGCATCATCAAGCATATTTGCTCCTCTGCCAGACTTAAATGCTCTTCTGAGCTTGGAACTACAGAACAGCTCTCTGGTTTCTCTCCCAGAAGCAATATAGTTGCATTAAAGTCTGACAGGCGATCAGTGTGTGTGCGCGCATGTATGTGTGTGTGTGTGTGGCTTAAGGACTGTGTGGTGGCTTGAGGATCCTCTTAACACGATTGTCATGTGATTATTGCAACCAACCCCCCCC
>NW_019525122.1:987675-1011291 GCF_002814215.2 Seriola lalandi dorsalis
CGCCCGCCCGCTCCTTCCATTGCACACATATTGTGTGACCACCACAGGCAGATGCAGAGGCCTTATTCCACCCCCCCATGGATTGGCTTAGACCATCATACTCCCCCTCCAACCGCCACCACCACAACCACCACCACACACACTTTCTCTTTTTCACAGACATCCTCCTCCAGACAGCCTTGCTGCCTGATTCCTCTGGGACATCCTGGTCTCCAGTGCTGGCAATGAACTGAGTCACGCTTTAGGATGGAGTGAGAGAGGGTGAGAAATAGAAAGCTAGAGATGAGGTTGGGCAAGATGCCTCATATGGAGGACAAGGATTTCCAAACATTTTTCGCTAGCTTTGCTTTCCCCATTCTTCTTTCATACCACGCATTATTTTCTATCAGCTGGCTTCTTTTTCGCTTGTGATTTGTTGGGGTTTTTTTGTATCATGTTTGTCAAGTGTCTTAAACACTCAAAATGATAACGCAGACAAAGCAAGGTATTACAGACCTTTCATGCCAGTGCATTATTTATTATTTACTATCCCAACTTAAATTAGACCCTCAAATCATGTCAGATCTTTATCGGGATGTTTTGCAGTAGCTCAGTACATTTTTTTACACAAGTCTTGGCTCAACAAATTTAAACTTTGATAGTTAACAGATGATTCAATCGCCCTAATGTTTCCAAGCCACAGCGGTTGTTGCATTTGGGTTGTCTGCAGTCGTTGTGTTGAACTCTTCAGTTTGAACTTCATCTCTGTGTACTTATAAGAAATGAAACAAGCCTGGTGTCATGTACGACGATCACCAGGTTAGGCTTTGCCTTCACCCAGTGGTGACACTCTCACCAGTTGCCCTAATGCATTCATCAAAGTCCTTGCTGGCAGTTACCTTAGGTTCAAACAAACTGCTCAACTGTGATGGCGAGAAATACTGTAACTTCCCTTTACTACAACATGATATGTTCCAGTGTGTATGTCATAGCCTCCAGCTCAGAATCGACCAGTAGTAAACCCTCCATTCATCCATTTTCCATTCACTTGTCCATGGCTGTGGAAAACACAGCTAAGCATCCTTCACTTGTGACTTTGATGGATCTTGAGAACTTGTCAGCAAATGTAATCTCTCCAGCATGTCCTGGGCATATCCCAGAGACTTCCTCTCTCCAGAGGCAGGAAACTGTCATCTTCCATCTAGAGTGACTCCTTGCAGGAAGAGCAGAAGTAACTCCTGCTGCCTCTCAGTTCTTAACAATGCTTTGAAGAGTAACATAGTCATTAAGTCATTTTATCCACTTGTATCCATTATTTCATTGCTGTCTCAGTACTCAGGGCTGAAGGTGAAGGTCGGGCTGAAGATGAGAAAATGGTTAATTTTGTCATAACTCGATCTTTTTTAGCAGCTTCTTATCTTCCCTGAAGATAATCAGACATTTAAGCCTAAACAGCTAAACCAGGAAAAGGGCCTATTCTGTGGAGTGTAAAAATTATATTATAGGAAAGCCATTCTTAATGTTCTAAACGACTGCACTGTAGTTACGTTGTGTGTTTCACACTCTAAAAGATGTCTCAGAGTTCTTCGCACACCTCTTGGTTGTTTGGTATCACTACGAGTGCACAGCAGATATTCAATGTTCTGTGTGTGTGTATTTATTTCCTTTTTCCATAAAATTGCTTGCTGCTGGTGAATTGACATCACACCTCTTAACAAAGCTCCTATGGTCACTGAAGTGAATTCCTAATTTCCTTGTTGTTTTACAACATAGAGCATTTTACAAGGACATGACTAAAATAACTGCAGGATTTTTTTCCCAGGAATTTCAGGTTATGATGATGTAATGTTGTATGTTCTGCTGATGTATACGCAAGAAATGTTGGAGTTTGAACTAATATAACTGCAAGATCTGCAGTTTCTACAGGGGTAACACCCTGGAATAAATACCTGTCTTCTGCTTGTTTGAACTTCTGCCTTCATAAGCCTATCCTCCAAATTTTAGCCCTCCTGTATGTGAACCTCGGGGGATGATAGATTATTAAAAGATTTATCAGACTGAGGAATATGCCAACACTTAGAGAGAATATACTCATCCTGGAAAGCCAACAGCAAAGAAGTTTTCAAAATCTTAACTTAATACTGATGGAGTCGTTGCTTCTGCCGTGCCTGATCAACAGGCGAGCTCCAGCCTCACTGCCTCACTGGGAAATAAATAGACATTAGTACTGATTAGTCAATTACCTGCAGCTGTGACTGCAGCTCTGTGAAAAGCACTGCGACCTCCCACTGCACAGACACCACGTCGAAACTGTTTTTCTGAGTCCAATACAATACGCCGTTGCATTTCCATCTCCTGTTGCAATAAAGCGCTTCTCTAAATGCGCCGACTGTAGCTGCTTTTAAAACTGAACATATGGTCACCACAGCTGTTAAGTATCTGCAAGTCACATGAAAACACGTGTCATTGAACTTTTCAGTTGAAATGTTGAGTATTGAGTTTTATATCTGATAGAGTAGTCGAACCTCCCTCTCTCTCCCATCTCCCCTTCTCCTGGTGAGCAGCCTGGCCGTCTTTCTCATTCATCCCAGCTGTGGATGAATTCACTGGATGATTTCAAATGATGCAAACAGTGTCTGAGTTTTTTGTTCTTTTTCAGTCTCATTAATTTCTTAATTACATTTCTAATATTGGCAACTTAGGGCCACTCTTTCTCAAAGCCATGACAGCCCAGATCTCCTTTGATCTTTTGAGTTCTAGGGGATGAGTGCCACTTTGCTCTCTATTTGATAAATGTAGCAAGGCAAGTGGCAAGTGTTATGCTGGGCCACACAATATATTTTTTTCTTTTTTTTTATTGGATGGGCACTTTGAATAATTTTTCCGCGAGGAAACATGAAGCCACGCGTTTATATGCCACTAAAAACATAGCTCACTGTGACTGAATGAATATAAGATATAGTGGAAATTTTATAATGGCATCAATAAATAAAACATATTAAACATGGACCAACATCTGGCCAATAGCGGAGTCATGTGAAAAAGTCAGGTTCCACTATGACACAATACACAATATAAAATGAGCATTTTAGTTCCCAACATCCCACGCCTGTTATGTAGGGCCATTATTGTTCTGATCGTTAGATCCTGACATTAAAGGCTTCACATGCTTAAGTTTTGTTCAGATTATTTTTAATAAACATATTATTGGATTGGGCTACTTAAGACACTATTGCCTCACAGGATGTCCTCTTTTTTAAATTTTTTTTGTAAAAATTGGAATTTACTTGCATTTTCTTATAACATATAAAAAGAATCTGACCTCAAAACTCCAACAAGTACATCTTCTCAGATGAAATCATGGAAGCAAAGAACTATTGAATTTCATGCATCAGTGAAAAAAAATCATATGCTGTTCAGAGTGAGTCAAATCAAAGGTGAATGGACATACTGTTCATAAATAGGAACATGGCACATATACACACACACACACACACACACACACACATAAACATAAATAGGCAAGCCCTCATACATGAAAACATACATGGGTTATAGCATGCACCATATACTTGATGGGATAGTCAAAGCACATGCAGTAATCAGCGTGGATCCTCTTGTGCGTCATTCAGCGTGTCACGGTCAGGCCATCAAAAACCCTTGAGAGCAGAGACACTCTATCTAGCTTTTGTCGGCTTGTTCTCCCTGTCACTTTTCTCCTCCTATCTCTTCCCTCCACTCTCTCACTCTCTCACTTCATATCTCTTTTCCATGCACTCGCACACACTGTCGGCAGCGTATTATTGGAGGGTAATTAGTTCCTTTGGAGTGTCCACCACTCGCTCCCAGGCTCATCCTGTTAAGCACATGCCTGATCAAAGACAGGCCATGGCTCTTTCTGCAGCTTTAGGCTCCTGTAGTCACGAGAGGCAGACTCACTGTTTGGCTTGCTAATTCTAAATCAATGTGGCTATTTAAAGGTGAAATGCATGACTGCTTGACTTGGCTTCATCCATGTCAGAACAAAGGCTTGTCACTTTGTTAGAGCAATGTCACAAAGACTGGGAAAGGAAATAGCACATGTCTGGTGAAATGAAACATGACTGTCAAGTTGATTTGATGTGATGTTCATCATCTGAGGCAAAGACAGTTTTGTCCACAATGACTTGAGACAAGTGAGCGGAGAAAAGACAAGACACATTTTGTTAATGACTTCTGGAGCAGTTTGTGACAATCTTAACAGTCAGTTTTTAGCCATGCTAGTGGTGAGACTCTAGGGATGGAAGTGTTGGTGGATCCACCACTTAAGTCCAAACTTAAATATCTCACCAACTATTGGATGGATGAAATGTATGGTCCCCAGCGGAAAGGTGAAATTACATGTGCCCTGGAATTCAACTATAACTTGACCGTTGCAAGAGGTAGTGTATATTTACTGAAAGGAAGGCTTGATCTTCATAAATCATCTTTCATCATAAATGTTTTTATCACTCACTGTCTGTTACTTTCACATGTACACTCATTATGCACTCATTTGCCACAAAAATGAATCCTTACATTAAATGCCTTGGAGTGTGGCAAATAGTAAAAGTTGAGTGCAACTGAGGTGAAAGTGCAAAGGTTATAATTAACTTCCTTTAGATTAGGGGTACTTAAGATCTTCAGTGGCAGAACAAAGAAGGGAATTAACGGAGTGACTGTGCCAACAGATGAAGAAAAAAATGATTGGCTTTATTTTTTTATTTTTTGTCACAGTGAACAAAAGGTCCAATTAATTGACTGATTTTAATTGCCCTGGTGACCCCCCGCCCAATTAGAGGCTTAAACAAGGTTCTGGCAGGAGCAGCGAATCAGGGAGCAGCGGGCAGTTTTTAAGGCAGGTACCAAGAGCTGAAATTACACAAGTGTCTCTCCAGAGAGGCATTTTCATTAAGCTTTAAGACTCGGCTCGCCTCTGCCAGTGACCTCAGAAAACTTCTTAACAGTTTTGAAGCCACTATAATATAACATAACTTTTTACCCATACACTAGAGTATTGAATCTAGATCTGACCTGTTCCAGTTTTTTTTTTTAGTCAACATCTTGGGATAGTTTTGTATTAAAACAATTCATGTTGAAATTAACTTGACTGTAATTAAATCAACTGAACTTTTTTTCAGATTTACTACCCCGGATGTCTTTGGTTCATCAGACTGATGAAAGCAATGCAGCTGAAAATGTTTGGGGTTATGAAAAAAAAAAAAAAGAAAAGCTGCACGACCTGATTTTCATTTATCTCAGTGGACTTGAATGGCTTCAGCCTCCACTGGTCTGCGCACTGCCATATGTGCTCTTATCTGAATTTGAAATTGAGTGACTCTTACACCTCACCATGGATTTAGAGGAGGCAGTGATAAAGATTTAAGTTTAGTTGTAAGTGTAATAAATTAAGTCATTGCATACTTTCCCATTTGCTGCAGCATTCTGTTCCTGTTTTGACCTTTACGTGGGACTAAATATTGTCTGGAGTCGTATGTGTGTTTGTGTTTGTTCATCGTTTTATGTGCACCAGATGTTGTGATTATATAAGTGCTGTGTGTTTTAGAGATTGAATTTTTAGTCTACCCCAAAGATGTGTTAGTCCCCTGTAATTTAAAATGAACTGTACTGTACTAATTGTACTGTATAAATGGTCGAAGACGTGTTTTCACAGTGTTTCTATAAATTTATTGTTAGGCTGTAACATTTGTTGACATGCTTCAGATTTAGATAGCCCCTAAAATAAACCAACGAGGGATAAAATTCAATTCAGACTGTTATTTCCCCTTGGCCTTAGCAAGTCTGATTTGTGAACATAGAGCAAACGGACAAGTCTCCTAAAATGAGGAACTGCACAGACTGTAATCTGATATGTACGTCTGCAAGATATCCATCTAAGTGTACTCCCAACAGCAATAAATGGAAGAGCTGCTTTGTGGCTCTACGGGCAGTGAAAATGAAATACTTGTTTGAGCTTATAGGGTCTTCAAAAATTATATTTTATGAAAGCACCATCCTTGGTCCGAGGTCTACATACATTCTCATTTTCAAAATCTATATCTCTATAGAAAACAACACGAACCACCTACTTTACTGCGCTTACACTCTAAGCATGCTTACTTTGGTGAACTAGTTTACAGTAATACCCTGCAATTAGTAATTGCAGTTTGTATTTTCAGTACATATTTTGATCAGTTTTTGATCATCAAGACTGCCTCTAAAGCAAACTTGTAGGCAGCCTAACCTACACAGTATTTCAGTTGTTCCCCTTTGCACCAGTTTTAGTGATGAGATGTGACACACAAATTATTAAGAGATGATAATGATGTAAATTATGAAGAGTAAGCAGATGGGGAAATGTCACTGTAAATTTGTGAACCAGTTTTACATGCTTCTGGTTTGTAGAGAGTTAACTGACTCCCACAGACAGAAAGTGTCCCATGTTTTATTTAGATGTTGTCAAGGAAACAAACCTTTTCAGTGAATGTGGCTATTTGTGTGTATATGGGTTGTGGCCCATTTGCCCTCTTCCATCTCTAAAATGGTTCATGCAGCTCGCTAAGTGCAAGTTTGATGGTTTGGGACTGTGTTGAATAATATGTGCGCCACTTCTTGACTTGAAAGCTACAGAGGTTGGTCTCTGCTTTGAAAAAAAAAAGTGTGCTTGAGCAAAATCAACCAGTCAGTTCAAAATCCAAGGGGCACACTAACACTGTCTCAGTGGCCAACATGGAAATAGCTAAGTTCTGTTGTTATCCTGTGTTTAGTTAACCAGAAGAAAGAGGTTATAGAGGATTTGTATTGAGGACTTGGAGCCACCATTGAAGCCACTGGCACAGTGTTTCTGAGGTTGTGCTGGTGGTGTGAGTGTGTGCTGTCCCAAGAGAGGCAACATTTTCTGCTTGGACAGGCGTGGGTCTATGCGCCATCCAAGGCATCAGGGTTTCTAGTGGCAGTTGCCCACGATATGACCTTCAATCGATCCTGACAAAGGGCACAAACACGCTCAGGGACACGTCATTCCTTTTTTTGCTTAAAGCATTTTGTGTTTGGAGATCTGCTAAAAGCTTTTAGGCTTTGCCTTCACTGTTTAAACACGCAGCTGAAATGCCTCTCATAACACTCTTCGATCCGATCCCTCACAGCCTCCAGAGCAAAGAGACATCGATTAAACAGTTAAAGGGTAATTTCACCTACATCAAACTAAAACAAACTGTATTTTCCATTTTTCCACTCACTCCAAGGCTTGGGTTTATTTGTGCCCTGAACTCCCAGGAGCTTTTCTCTCAAAACTTCAGAATATAAAGTAAAACTATCTGCACACCTAAATATCACTAGTGGCTGGGAAAAAATATGCTTTCTGTGATCATGGGGAACGATTTGATCTAGGGATGTGTGTTGCTTCGTCTGTCTGCTGGAGCTAGAAAGTGAAAGAAAAAACATTGAGGCAATGTCCTGTGAAAGAGTGCAACTATCATAAGAGCATAACAATCATCAAAAACAATCATATTTTGTTTAGAGGACACTAATGTTAAATTATTTTGGTAATGTTGAAGTCAGGTTCAATTTTCTTGCAGTTATGGTCTTGGAGGGCGTCTCAACACCCGAATTTCAACACAGTAAATTAAATGTTTAATAACTGTTTCCCCCTCTGTCAGTGCCTTTATGCCATTGTAATTGCTCATCGTCTTCTTCTTCCATTTCCTCCTCTTCTTCTTCTCTGTTTCATTAGACTGCTTTTCATCTAAAGCGGAGGACAGATTGTTTCGGAGGTTGTTCCGGAGGTACAACCAGTTCATCCGACCAGTGGAGAATGTATCTGATCCAGTCACAGTGGAGTTTGAGGTCTCCATATCTCAACTGGTCAAAGTGGTAAGAATAGCTAATTGTCTCTAACCAAAGAAATAAGATGTTTTATAAAAGCACGTGGCTCATCCATTCATCTAAGTTCCTTTTGCTCTGATGACTAATTCACCCTTTTCCGTCCTCACAGGATGAGGTGAATCAGATTATGGAAACCAATCTGTGGCTGAGACATGTGAGTGATATTCATCCTACATGCGATGTCTGTCAGATTATTTGTACAACAGTGATTTACACTAAGTTTCATCTTTCAGGTGTGGAATGACTACAAACTGAGATGGGCCCCTGTTGAATATGATGGGATTGAGTTCATACGAGTTCCCTCCAATAAGATTTGGAGGCCAGACATTGTTCTGTACAACAAGTAAGTTTTGCTAACAGACGGTAAGATGTAAATAGGCTTTAAATAGACATCACCCGTCATAGGCAACCACATATAAACCCCATCAGGTGGCTTTGGCAGTAGTACCATGATGTACAGTAGTTAGCCCTCTAAAATTTTCATAAGTTAACATCTTATTCTTATTCTTCTAATGCTGTTTATTTATGCTGACCATCTCTTGACCTTTTTGAGGTAAATGCTTTAATGGCCTCTAAGTGAAATGACATTTACATCTCCCTGAAAACTCTCTCTCACAGTGCCGTAGGTGATTTCCTTGTAGAGGACAAAACCAAGGCTCTGCTGAAGTTTGATGGCACCATCACTTGGATTCCTCCAGCTATTTTCAAATCATCTTGCCCCATGGACATCACCTATTTCCCCTTTGACTACCAGAACTGTTCTATGAAGTTTGGCTCCTGGACGTACGACAAGGCAAAGATCGACCTGGTGCTCATTGGCTCAAAGGTCAGTGGGTCTTTCTAGGTCACAGGGGAGAAAATCCTGGCTATTAGCAATTTTATTCTAACTTTTATTCTAGCAGTTTTATTATGAAATATTTGCATATAATATTTTGCTTTTTTGTGGAACTTGTATTTTATCTTTGTAATTATAAAATTGTTAGCAGGAACATTTTAGTACTAAGCCAAATTACCTTTTTTTATAATTTCCTCGATTTGGGCAAAAAATTAAATCCCCCTCATTTTGTTGTCAGAAAACATTTAATGAGGCATCACAGTTTACAAACTTATGCCAACTTCTGAACATGTCGAACTGTTGCCCCGGTGGCTCAGCTGGTAGAGCGCGTACAACTTAGGCTCAGTCCTTACCGCATGCGGCCACCTCTCTCCCCGACTTTACTGTCACTCTCTCACTGTCCCTATATGAATAAAGGCAAAAACTGCCCAAAAAATAACTTTAAATAAACTAACTGGATTTTGAATTTCATAAACAGAAACTGTGAAACCTAAAAATAACTTTTTCCATTTGCATTTCTGCAGGTAAACCTGAAAGACTTCTGGGAAAGTGGAGAGTGGGAGATCATCGATGCACCGGGATACAAGCATGACATCAAGTATAACTGCTGTGAGGAGATCTACCCAGACATCACCTACTCCTTCTACATCCGCCGCCTGCCGCTCTTCTACACCATCAACCTCATCATCCCCTGCCTCCTCATCTCCTTCCTCACAGTGTTGGTGTTCTACCTCCCGTCTGACTGTGGCGAGAAGGTCACCCTGTGCATCTCCGTCCTCCTCTCCCTCACTGTGTTCCTGCTGGTCATCACCGAGACCATCCCGTCAACGTCACTTGTCATCCCTCTGATCGGCGAGTACCTCCTGTTTACCATGATTTTTGTCACGCTCAGCATCGTCATCACTGTCTTTGTGCTGAACGTCCACTACCGCACCCCTATGACTCACACAATGCCGGAGTGGGTCAGGGCTGTGTTCCTTGGGGTGCTGCCCAGGGTGATGCTGATGAGGCGTCCTATCGACCAGGGCTGCTCCTCCCCTGCTATTACAGCAGGAACAGGAGGAGGAGGAGGAGGAGGAGGGAGCAGCGGAGGAAAAAAGAAGAGAAAGAACAGCATAGGAGGAGGAAGTGGCACAGGAGGTGTCAGTGTTGGAGGTATAACGGGGGGTGTAGCCTGTCCACCGCTGGATGGTGGTGCGGGGGGAGGAGGGGCCTCCTCAGCTGGTGGCTCCATGAACTGTGTGGAGTATGGCGAGATGAACCGGGATATGAACAGGAGGTGCCCCTACAGAGGCAAGGAGGTGCCGACTCCTGTCCCTCCCCCGATGGTGCCCCCTCCTCCTCCCCAGGCACCCCAGGCACCCCAGACCCAGGGACCCCAGGAATCGGGGCCGCCCAAGGTTCCGAGGCCTCTGAATGCCCCGTCGCCTGTCAACGCTGTTGTTGCCTTCTCTGTGGTGTCACCAGAGATCAAGCAGGCCATCGAGAGCGTGAAGTACATTGCGGAGAACATGAGAACTCGCAACAAAGCCAAAGAGGTACGTAAGCAACTAAACAATTGTAGCTGTCTCTGTTTTTTTTCTGCAAAATGACTGGAGAAAATCTACTTGCCCTAGAAATATAGAAATGTTGTTATTGTTGTTCGTTTATTTTGGGAATGATAGCAGTAGATTGCATCTTCCCACTTAAACCATCTTTCAGCAGAAGGTCTAATAATACTATAAAAGTGTGATTAACAGTGAAAATCCCCATGTGTGCAGTGAGTAAAATCTGGGTTTGTAGAGATAGACAGAAGAGAGCCCACCAGACATCTGTAGCTGCTCCTCATCTCTGCTTGAGGCTAATAGCTCGAGGCTGTTATTATGCACTATTAGCTTAAGACACCTGAGCCTCTGACTGAAGTGTTGGCAGCTGAGTTTCATTGTGTGTCATGTAGGCGGCAGGTTTTTGACGAGGAAGAAGAATGTGTCGAATAAAAAAGACAATAGTATTATTATTGTATTAAAGTATTATTGTTGCATACACCGATTACTAGCTCCTAAAGGGAGACACAAACACAAGCATAAGATGAGGGAATGACTCAATCTTGAGGCCATAGCAAAACCAGAGAGCCATCACAGAGGCCTAACCAAACCTTAACTATAACTCTGAGATGTTTAATCTCAAGTCGTACCTTAACCATGACCTGGTCCTAACCTGAAATCAAGTCTTAACACTAAAATAAACATTCCCCTCCCACCAATAGAATGGTGTGAATAGATTTTGTCTTCACAATGCACCCAGCCCACATACAAACACGCGCACACACACACACACACACACACACACACAAACACACACACACACAACAAAGCTATACGGCATGTGTGTTATCTCTGCAGTGTGTGAATGTCTACCTAGCTTAGTAAATGGTGTAGAAACCATTTAGACGGAGCTAAAAAGGGACTGTAAAGCTGCTTGTTTGTTGCAGATGCAGGGCTTTGCTTCTGCCTCCTTCGCACTCTGGATGGTCCTGATATGCTTGTTGCCTCAGCTCCATCTTTTCTTTGAGGCATGTAGAATAGCCATACCGGCTCCTCTATAGGCAGACAATGGCATTATGGTCAGTGCAGCCGTGATCGTATTGTTCACACCTGACTGATCAAGGAATACGTGCAATAGCATATATATATACACACACACACACACACACACACACACATATTGTATAAACTCAAACAACGGCCAGATGCATGGTCGTAAACACTGATGGGCCTTTCAGCCTATATCTTCCACATAAACACGCACACTCCTCATAGCCATACAGCTCTGGTGTTGACACAGTGACATACAGTGAATGTGACGGTTTGTGCCACTGCTCGAGATTTCACAATTACCATTAAGCAAAGGTCGCTTCAAGTCTTTTAGGGAAAAGAGAGAGAGCGGTGATAGTTCATGAATTTGTGTGCCCTAGATATTTTGTCTTTTTTCTACTTCTACACACATCTAAATTCTCGTCCTTCCTCTCCCCAGGTGGAGGATGACTGGAAGTACGTCGCCATGGTCATCGACAGGATCTTCCTGTGGGTTTTTGTGACAGTGTGTGTGCTGGGAACTCTGGGACTTTTCCTCCAGCCGCTCATCAGCTTCTTTAAATGACACATTTATCTTTGTCCTGCCTCTTTCTCTCTCTCTTTGTCTACTTCTGTCTGTCTGTGTAACCCACTTAAATTAGTATGGGAATTATTCTTCCTGCAGCTCTTTCACATCAAACTCTGGGCTGTCGTCTTTCTCCATTTCTGCCTCTTGCTCTTCTCTGGGATTCCATCATCATCCATCATTTCTAGCCCTCAGCTGTCCGTTTCCTCACATGACTTACCCACATGTCCCTCCCTTTTCTTGGCCTTTCAGTGTGCATGCAGTGTTGTTATCCAGTCTTCTATTCTCCATTGCTGTTTTATTTTCCCAGACATGATTATCACATCTGCTCTCCTCTTCTTCCCGTTTTTCCTCCTCTCCTGTGCCATGGTTTGACTTGCCGCTACCTACAGCTTATCTCTTCACGGCCGTCTTCTGTCTGCCGTTGTGCCCATTATTCTCTGCATTCTCATTGTTATTGTCCTGTCTTATACAATGTTTAACATTGTCGGGTAATTGCTTAAGTAATTATCATCATAATTACTGTAGAAGAACCTCTTAAGATACGAATCACTAAGAAAGAGTGACCTGACTACCTGTGAGTGTTGCAATAAAATTCTTTCGTCATAAGTCAGTGCAATAAATACAATATACTTTTGAGAAATGTGGACCAGTATGTCCCTCTAAAATTTCTAAATTAAAGAATACTTAACAATTTTTTGACAGCTGGTAATCATATGTACAACCTTATGATGTAAAGGACATTTGATGGTGCCACATGTTTTTCAGAATGATTTTGTTGATGTCAAACACCTGCAATCATCTCTATGTTTCCCTGTACATACCTATGTCAAATATAAGTGAGTTATGCATGACTTCTGAAAAGGACACCGGCTATGGCTGTACACAATCGATGATGACGTGTTTTCCACATGTGGTCAAACTACATATACTTATGCACCGCACATAAATTCACAACATCAGTGCAAACTTAAAATAATTTGCACAATGTAGATTTAACTTGTAAAAAGACTTGAAAATGGCCAAACTGTCCCAAGTCATTTCTAATAATAAAGAACTTCCTGGACTCAAACTCCGTCTGGAATTTACATCATCTCCTTGTGATCTCTGTGCGTGTTTCCTACAGTGCTACGGTTCTCTCACACAATATAAAGATATAAAGGTGAGGTGTAATGGAGACTCTGAATTGAATATCGAAGTGAATTTATTCATCTGTCTGTGTGGCCACCTGCCCTGGGAGCGCTCTGAGTCTTGTCCAGTGTGAACTGGAATAGTTCCCAGCTCCCCACAACCCTTAACTGGATAAGTTTTTTTTAAATAAAATTGATGAATGTATAGAATACATCATGACTATGCATATAAAATCAAGGGGGAATAACGCTGGAATAGAATTTTACCTGTGAAGTATCAATAAACTTTTTATATTCACACTGGATGCATATCACAGCATAACTGCTCGCCTGCTGGTGTATGTGTTCATGTTGCAATCGTGTTTGAGAAGTTAATGCTCTCTGACCTAGCGTGTAATTGCATTGGTGTGTTTGTGTGCGTTCCATAGACGGTTTTTAAGCTGATGTCAGACAGTGACACAGGGTTTTTAAGCTCTTCAGTGAAAGAATAATCAGTCGCTGTTGGATAAGGAGGAGAGATGGAGATGATGCAGAGGAAGGACTGCAGAGAGGAATGACAGAGAATGGATGGAAAATAGAAACTGTATTGAACCACATAGCGTAGTAGGTCATAAGAATGGATAAGTAGAAAGTGGGCACTGGTAACATATAAGAAAGACAATTTTTCAAATCATTGCAAGGTAATATACTGCAAACAGTTTGCAGACATATACTACCTACGACCTGTGTTGCATCTCTTTTTGCTTCTGAGGTGAAAGATGAAGGTTTTAAGAGCTTCAAAGGTTTTCCACATTGATGAGTGACTGAGTTTTTCTAGAGCTACGGTTGCAGTTATCGGCATTTACAAATAATACAAAAGAATAAAAAAACTTAAAACTTAATTAAACTTCAAGTGTTCATTTTAGTGAGCAGAATAAGAGCCAGTGATCTGTCAGGTACAGATGGATGATCCTGCAGTCTTTGTCGTTATGACATAATAGTCTAGTATTAGTCCTGTATCATAGTTTATATTATTAACTGTATGTTTCTTAAACAATGGTACCAGTGCAAATAACAACTCCCCCGGTTAAAATATGGATGAGGAAATGTACGAATTTTCACTCACCCACAATAGTTCTTTGAGCACCAACTTCTGCAGCTGAGTTTCGCAATGATAAGACTGCTCTAATAGTGAGCAGGTGGTCATGATTTTGTATTAGTTATAACTCAATAAGTCTGTAGCTGCTGGTCACTTAAAAAAGAGAAACAGTGTTATTAGGGATTTGAGGATCGGAGAAATGAGGCAGAAAACACGAGGAGGATGGAGTGATGAGAAAAGGGTGAGGGGTCGGGGGAGGAAGCCAGCTGTTAAAGGAACTGCCAGAGGTGCTCACTCTGTCGGGGTGCTGTTATGAATCAGTGAGTCAGCCCATGCAACTCCAAGTCTATACTGGGTACAACACTGCAAACATTTAAAGAACTGTAAGTTAGGATCCATGTCTCATACTGGCAGATACAGAGGTACACTCAAATTATAATACCCTCATGTTAGTTGAGGTTGTAATTGTTTTACTTTCATTCAAAATAAAAGTATTTAAGCTATTATTATTATAATTTGTCTTTGACACTTACGCATTGTAACTATTTCAAGAAGTACTAAAGGTTGATTTTATAATTTTTATTTAGTTTGGACATTGCAGCTGCACATTAGATTCCTTAGATTTGTTCAACAATTATTTTTCTGGTGGAAATATTTCAGAAAAAAATTCATTTTAATGACACCTCCAGAAATTTCAGAGTGAATTCAGGGGGTTCTACTCACTGAAACAAACATATGACAATAGTCTGGAATCAGTTTTTACAAGACAGTGAAGACACAGTCACACACATTGATACACGGTGGCTGCAGTAAAACCCCAACTGGCACAAACAGCAACTTGAAAGCAAAAAGCACAGCAAAGCATTTTTTCTTTGAAGCTCCTGTCTTTTTCTGACTTATCCCTCTTTCCCTCCCTCCATCAAAGGTCACGGGTGAGTCTGAGTGTGTCTGTCAGCACTGACACACACACACACACACACACACACACACACACACACATAGTGGAGGTTCAGGGTGATGAAGGAACAAGATGCAGCCCTTTCCCCCTCCAGTCAGACTGGAAAATGACTCTGGCTTTGAATCGGCCCACCCTGCGGCCCCCAACAACTCACACTTAATCCCCACATGTGTGCACTGAATGAGCGTGTGCACATTTCTGTGAGTGAATGTGTGTGTGTGTTCAAGAAGGGAGGGGGAAGATTAAACATGTCACCTGAGGAAGTGAGAAACAGAGAGAGACACTGAGATAGTGACAGTGTATGTGACACTATATGTGCCCTCTTCAGCATGGATTTTCGCTACATCCGGATTATGGGATGGATGGAGTATAGCTATAAAGATGGAGATGCAGCAGCAGCAGCAGCAGCAGCAGCTGTAAAGCAGCCACACACTCACTATCCTATCAGTCTCAGGGTCACATCAGGGCTGATGTGACCGTAATGGTGACCGTGTCACATCAGCACCTTGCTGGCACAGAATGAAAGGATGAGCCAGAGAGCCAGCCACTCCTGCTATATTTGGACAGTATTTGTATGATACATGAAATTTTCCAAAACTCCTAACCCTCCTCACCCTTCAAAACTTTAAACAGCAAATGAAATAATAAAAAAAAGCCTAACAACACTTGAGTCTTTTAAAATCAGGTTCCCCCTCCCATCCCACCCAAACATACAAAGACGTTTCTCTTTAACATCATTGGATGCAGCTTCTACAATATTTTGAGAAATGCACAAGGGTTTGCTGGTTCTCCAAAGCTGCAGCCACTTTAAGCTGAATTTGTAATGGTGTAAATTTGATATTTTAAAGCGGTGGATCTTCGTTGAGTGATTGGACTTCAAGTACTTGGTGGCAGTCAGAGCAAAGCAGAGCACAGTAAAGCTCTGGGTGCTAAATTGAAGGATAATACATTATTAAGCCAGCCACATGGATGAATATTTTACACGATTCCTCACTGTTGACGCCGACTGTTAGCATCCAGCTCATGGATAGCAGGACTCCAGGATGACAGACTTGACACAGCGTGTGTGTCTGCAGGACTTTAATATCATGCTTTCTGGTTGTTTTTGTGATCAAACCTTTTGAAAAATAAACGACATAATTCTGTTTTCTGTAACCACACATGGGTGTCTGTCCTCGTCTTCTTCCCTGTCTCTTTCTCTCTATCGTTTCCTCTCGGTCTTCAAGGGACCCGAGTTGCAAGGAAGTGATGAGCCATCTGCAGGGGACCACTAGAGCATGCTGGGAAAAGTTAGGGTGGGGTTGTAGGGTGAGATGGGGGCATACTGCAGGAGGGTGGATGGTGAATTAGGGTAGTCTCTTGTGTCGTCGGGAGCAGAACGGTATGTGCCTGCGGCCAGTCAACTGTGGATAAGTAAAGGAGACTCTCCTCTAAATAATTCATTCCAGTGGGAGCCTTCTGAACACACACACACATGCACGGTCTGCTCATACACATAAATGGCTGCTTCTTGAATTAGAATACAACACACACACACACACAAAAAGAACAGGCTTCTAATTTTACTCTCTGATGAATATTTATAGATGGATGAAGAAACATTGTCTTAGAATTAAGAAAGAGCATTTTGGTGGAACAACAGAAAATGCTTGTGGCACTTCTTGGGTTTGAGAGCGAGAATCACAGAAATTGCAAGTTAAAATGGTAATCCCCCCCGATTTCAAATTAAATAAGTGTCTTTTAAGTCACTATCTATCACCAAATGGGGTAACACAATGGTGACTGAGCCTATGACCCACTGATGAAATTATGTAGAAGTTCTTGCATTTTACAGTTTTATGAACTGGGTGCCTGGAGTGACTCCCCCGCAAAATCACTAGGAACACGAGACACTAACACAAAGTTAGTGACGTGTGCACCAACACACAAGTGTGGTTCAAAACAAACTTGATAATTCTTCAAGATTGCTACTTTCATATTTAGACAAATACTTACAGCACCTTCGGAGCAATATGCACTTCCCTCTTGTCTTCGAGTGACTTGTACTGTCTGAACAGGAGGTGTGTGGTAGGGCACATGGTTGGTTTTTTAAAATCTGTTGATAAAAAAGAACAATAAAAGAGGCAAATGCTGCATGATAGTTATTCTGTGTATGATGCTGATGTGTTGTTCGCAGTGACATGGTGTTGTTAAGTTCTATTTTAAATATATGGGAGATAAGAAAAAATATAAAATGTATGGATGGATGTAGGAAGAAATGCAACATAGATTTGTGCTATGCAACCTGCTTCTAGGACTCCAGCTGTGCAGGCTTGTGCAAAGCTGGAGCACTGGTAGAGAGAGATTACCTGCTAAGAGCTGAGGCTCTTAAATACAACCAGGCAGACAAGCCCTAACACACCTTTAGGCTAAAAATTATAGAAGAGGAGGAAAGAAGAAAGACAAGATGGAAGGACATGCAGTAATACTAGGTCTTGAATGGGCAGATTAAAGAGTGGACACTGGATTTGCGTGATTAAAATCTGTCTGACGTCTTGTGTGGCTGTGTCAGCGCACTACACATGCACTCTGCTGTCAAGTTGTGTCACCAGGTCATCCTGAAAAAAAAAAAAAAAGAATGCAGTGCAATATCAACATTACTGTGGAAATGTCTTGACACAACTCAGCCATAGTTGAAAATACACAGTCTATTTGAAGCTCCTTGTTATTTTTCATGATAGTTTAATCTTATTTAAAGCATGACAGCATTTACTGCAGATAAGCACAGACCCTGAGGACATATATTATGATGCATAGGGTGCTCTATAGGAAGTGGATCAGTGCCTTGGACAGTGACGGCAGCAGACAGCCCTGCCACTGTCTTACAGCAACGCAAGGATCTCACATCACCTGGCTGTGAGAGCTGTGGTGCAACTGCGAGCCACTGGCAACACTGCTTTTGGATTATGAAGGAAGAAGGGAGGCAGTGCACAGCAAGACGGAGCCATATTCGCAAACCCTCCACTTTGGGTTAGAGAATGTTTGCTTATGATGAACAGCGGTTGGACTCATTTTTGGGGCCTGAAGAACCATTTTCGTTGAATTTGCTGCTTTCACTGATTTGCTCATGATGCATTGCGGATGTAAATACAATATGAAATCTAATGCTGATCTCACTGGAGTCAAGACTTTTCTGATGCCACTGCAGCAGCTTCATGTGAATGTGACACACTGCATTTGTGGGTGCGTGACATAAGGTGCCTCATTATGCGTCCGTCTTTTCCAGAGGCTGTACAACATTTCTATGATTCTCGATGAGAAGTGGAGACTGATTTCTCCTGGGATAGTATCCACTGTCTGTGTGTGTGTGACACTGACATACAGAGACAGAAACAGGCAAACAAAGCACACACCCAGTCTAACCACATCACTGATGCACACGTACATATGTGTATATGTGCAATTACAAAGAACCCACATAAAGACACAGCGAGTACAGACAGATAAAACGAACACACAAATAATGTGCAAATGCAAATTTACATACATACATATTGGCACACGGACCAACACAGCTGGACAAGTCACATTATAATTGCACATCACACAAGCACATGAACTCATACAGGCACAAATGCAGAGGACACACACAGCACAGATGACTCACATCTGATGACAACATCTTTGGTGTGTCAGAGTTAATTCACTCTCTGCAAACTGACTCTGGACTGAAGTGTTCTGACCGACACACACACACACACACACACACACACACACACACACACACACACACACACACACAAACACTCAGACAGTAATTTTGCATTTACATTATTCAAAAATCCCTTAAATAAAAATGTATTTGTTTTTTCAAAATTAGTAGAAATAGTGGTTCAGTTTGACAGTCTACTGTTTGTAAGGTAGGAACCTATTTTTGTGAGCGTGCATGTCAGTTTTGAGGGGCTGGCCCAGAGTGTTATTACCACACACACACACACACACACACACACACACACACACACACACAGTATTGTGACACCGCCTGCAGGCTTGAGTTTCAATCAGTGGCCTTTTCTTCTCCACGTCAGTCAGATGAAAACAAAAGAAAAAATCAGTTAGCCATCTAGATGAAGTATCATGCTACAGGTCAATAAATATTTTGTGTGTGTGTGTCGGCTGAGTGACAAATCTCATTCTGCTGCCTTCTTCTTCTTCCAGTCTTCCATCCTTCTTTTCCAATTTCCTCTCGCCGTTGCAAGTTTTGACAAAATTTCCAGTGACTTTTTCTCTCTGATCTGATCAGAATCGTTCCCTCCATTTTGCTCAGCAGTTCTTTGGTACTTTACATGATTAAAGTATCAAATAACTGAACTCTTACATTATTGATGAGTGGGGATTTTTGCACCAGATCACTGAAAAGTTCAACTCATTTTGAAAAAGTTTTCATCCTCTAAAAGCTACTTTGGGTACCACTGATATTCCAAAGCATACAAGGTCATCAGGTTTCCATTTAAAGGGTTTGGGGTAGCATTAGTGGGCTGATAGTATTAGCATATGTGAGACCACTGACTTTGTATTTTCCTTTGAAGTCTGTTTGAGATTTGATTTCCTTTGCTGTATCCCCCTCTCGCCGTTATCACCACTTAAAAAAAAAAAATCCCTACAATAACAAACAGATTAAGATTAAACCCGCAGGCCTGGGGAGACGGGGCTGTTTCCTTTTATTATTAAATATTTCTGCACCAAGTCAAATTATGCAGACTTTAATTATGAGCGCAACAACAGCTGAGAAAACAAAAACATCACCAAACAGAGGCAAGAGAAAACTGACACACACAAACAAGCTCTAACATTAGGTAAGCGCACACATACACACACACAGAAAATATATTCCACCTTCACTTTCTGTCTTCTCTCTCTCTCACTTCCTCCTCCTCTCACATGCATACATTAACTAACACTACACACATGCACACACACTGTGCAGCTGCCCACAGTTGTCTGGGTAGGGACCGGCAGGTTTCCAGCCCGCGAGAATTTATGTTTCCGAATGATTAGAGGCGAGGCGGATGGGACGATCTCGGAGGCAGCAGCTGCCCACCCCACAACTCCAAGTGGAGCAGAAAATCAGGATAATTTCATTGTGATAATCAGCCTGCCGTTATCCCCGTCACTTCAACCCATGGAGGAGGAGGAGACAGGGGGAGCACAAGGGGAGGAGATGATGGAATAAAAATACAAAAAAGAAAATGTGTGGCTCATGCCTGGTTAGCTGCAGAATATATGAGTGCCTGTTGGTGTCTCTGTGTGTTCCACGCTCATCTTATACTTGTGAGGACCTACATCCTTCCTGTGTCTTTACTGTCATTTCATGCAAATTACAAAATCTAGCAAATATTGTAGTTTTGGTTTCATGATATCCATTGCTAAGATTTTGGACTGAGTTTGGATTTTGCAGTGCTCAGTTGTAAATTGTCACTTGAAAATACTACAGCACTGTCTTTCCAGAAACAACGCTCCATATACTTTGGAAAATCCACAGACCCTGCTGTCAGTTTTTTTACTGGAACTATAAACAGACCCAGTTTACACTAGTCATAGTCTGTGGACCATCAGAGTAACATGGACATTGAACTTTTGACACATTTCTATTCATCACCATTGTGTTAATTAATGCGGCAGCAAAAGTTTCATAGGCACACCTTTCAAAACTATTTAAATCTCTGAATTGTTGTGTCAATATAGTAACTTAATCTGTGTCTACTGGATGTTCCCAGAGCTTGGCTCAGTTGAAGTCTTTAGAATAAGTTATCTTTCATTATAATATTGTGCAATTCAACTGAGAATAACTTTATAAATACTGATACTGAACAATATTGACTTATATTTCCATGCTTTTCTTAAATGATTTCTGTGTGTTGCTCTTATAGTTCTCTTTTTCTTGTTTTGTTCTATTGTTCTCCCTTTCATTCTAACTCTCCTTTGTGTGAGTCAGACCTGTTCAGTTGTTCTTGTCCTTGCCCTATACAAATCAGCAGCTAGTGTCACACGTTTTTGTCTGTTCCTTTCCTTTGACAGCATTAGCATTACCGCTTAATTTGGAGAGCAACATTCTCATCATGTCTGATGAGCAAATCAAATAAAAAAGTTACTGTTATATTATCTACTAGGTTAGGCTAATAAACAAACATTTCCTATTAAAAATTAAACTATTTTAATAACTTGAGCTTCTGAGCTTGGTCTCCAATGTATTAATGTCGAGGGAAAGCAAAAAAGTGACAGTTACATTATCTAATGGAAAATGACTGCAGCTTGAAAAAAAAAAAAAAAAAAAGTCAGTAGCATTAGCTGCTAAACTGGCCATTAATCATAAAATATAAATAAAACATGATATTTTCAAAAATCTGCTAACTTTGGCCACCACAAATCTATGTTCAAATAGAAAATGAAAACGTCCATGTAACATTAGCAGCTAAACTGGGCCAATACACACATTTCCTATAAAAAAAAAATTGAACCATTTCAGTAACTTTAGCTGCTGTGAAGGGAAAGCGAAAAAAAATACAGTTAACATTAGCTGCTAATTTTGGCCATCACAAATTTAATATTCATGTGAATTGAAACAATGAAAGTTACTTTATCTGCCAATGTTGCCTAAAAAGAAACAGTGGTAGGGTAAAAAGGAAAACAATGACAGCATTATACTTGTATCTAAAAAAAATGTCAGTAACTTTAGCTGCTAAATTGGCCATTAATCATAAGTTCTAAGTAAAACATAAGATTCTCAATAACCTTAGCTGCGGCCACCACAAATCTATGTTCAGATAAAACAAAAAATATTAACTTTAGCTGGTAATTTAATCATCAAGGTTCTAACAAGATAAAATGTAAAAACTTCAAATAACATTAGCTGCCAAGTATGGCCAATAAACATACATTTCCTATTAAAAACCATTTCAATAACTTTACCTGCTAAGCTTTTGGTGTCCAACTGTCTAAGGTCAAAGGAAAGTGAAAAAGTGACTAACATTGTTTGCTAGTTATGGCCATCACAAATTTATTGATATAAACTGGAAAAATGAAAGTGAGTTTACCTGCCAGCGTTTCCTTTAAAGAAAACAAGGTAAAAATGACAATATACTGATTGCAGATGAATGCACCTTAGAAAACATCAGTAACTTTATCTGCTACATTGGCCATTTATCATAACAGCTAAGTAAAACATGATATTTTCAATAACCTTAGCTGCTAACACTGGCCACAACAAATCTAATATATTTAAAAAATGACAGCATAAAATAAATCCACCTTGAAAAAAGGTCATTAACCTTAGCTGCTAACACTGGCCACAACAAATCTATGTTCAGATAAAATAAAAAATATCAACCATAGCTTGTAATTTGGTCATTAAGGTTCCAATAAGATAAAATGAAAAAGTCCATGTAACCTTAGCTGCTAACACTGGCCACAACAAATCTAATATAATTAAAAAATGACAGCAGAATGACAAAATAAATCCACCTTGGAAAAAATGTCAGTAACCTTAGCTGCTAAATTGGCCATTAATCATAATAGCTAAGTAAAACATGATATTTTCAATACATTAGCTGCTAACTATGGCCACCACAAATCTATGTTCAGATAAAATAAAAAATATTAGCCTTAGCTGGTAATTTGGTCATTAAGGTTCCAATAAGAAAATGAAAACATCCATGTAACCTTAGCTGCTAACATTGGCCAATAAACATACATTTCCTATTGAAAATGAAACAATTTCAGTAACTTTAGCTGCTGAGCTCGGTCTCCAATGATCTAATGTCAAGGAAAAGTGAAAAAGTGACAGTAACATTAGTTGCTAGTTCTGGCCATCACAAATTTATTATTGATGTAAACTGAAACAGTGAAAGTGAGTTTACCTGCCAGTGTTTCCTTTAAAGAAAACAAGGTAAAAATGTAAAAATGACAGTATACTGATGGCAAAATGAATGCACCTTAGAAAACATCTAACTTTAGCTTCTACATTGGCCACAACAAATCTAATATAATTAGAAATTGACAGCATGACAACAAAATAATCCACCTTGGAAAAAATGTCAGTAAACTTAGCTGCTAAATTGGCCATTAATCATAATATCTGAGTAAAACATAATATTTTCAATACATTAGCTGCTAACTTTGGCCACCACAAATCTATGTTCAGATAAAATAAAAAATATTAACCTTAGCTGGTAATTTAATCATCAAGGTTCTAATAAGAAAATGAAAACGTCCATGTAACATTAGCTGCTGAATTGGGCCAATACACACATTTGTTATAAAAAAAATGAAACCATTTGAGTAACTGTAGCTGCTGAGCTCGGTCTCCAATGATCTAATGTCAAGGAAAAGTGAAAAAGTGACAGTAACATTAGTTGCTAGTTCTGGCCATCACAAATTTATTATTGATGTAAACTGAAACAGTGAAAGTGAGTTTACCTGCCAGTGTTTCCTTTAAAGAAAACAAGGTAAAAATGTAAAAATGACAGTATACTGATGGCAAAATGAATGCACCTTAGGAAACGTCAGTAACTTTAGCTGCTACATTGGCCATTAATCATAACAGCTAAATAAAACATGA
>NW_019525122.1:1011311-1011412 GCF_002814215.2 Seriola lalandi dorsalis
GGGGTGGTGGGTAGTGGAGGGGGTGGGGTGAGCAGGGGTTTGTCTTAAAAGCAGTTGCAACAGTGAGGAGTGCTGGCGAGTGAGGAACAGAGAGAGAGAGA
>NW_019525122.1:1011432-1061077 GCF_002814215.2 Seriola lalandi dorsalis
CAAATCTATGTTCAGATAAAATAAAAAATATCAACCATAGCTTGTAATTTGGTCATTAAGGTTCCAATAAGATAAAATGAAAAAGTCCATGTAACCTTAGCTGCTAACACTGGCCACAACAAATCTAATATAATTAAAAAATGACAGCAGAATGACAAAATAAATCCACCTTGGAAAAAATGTCAGTAACCTTAGCTGCTAAATTGGCCATTAATCATAATAGCTAAGTAAAACATGATATTTTCAATACATTAGCTGCTAACTATGGCCACCACAAATCTATGTTCAGATAAAATAAAAATATTAACCTTAGCTGGTAATTTGGTCATTAACGTTCCAATAGGATAAAATGAAAACGTCCATATAACATTAGCTGCTAAGTTTGGCCAATAAACATACATTTCCTATTGAAAATGAAACAATTTCAATAACTTTAGCTGCTAAGCTTTTGGTCTCCAACTGTCTAAAGTCAAGGGAAAGCGAAAAAGTGACAGTAACATTAGCTGCTAGTTTTGGCCATCACAAAATTATTATTGATGTAAACTGAAACAGTGAAAGTGAGTTTACCTGCCAGCGTTTCATTTGAAAAAACAAGGTAAAAATTTTAAAATGAGAGTATACCGATTACAAAATGAATGCACCTTAGAAAACATCTAACTTTAGCTTCTACATTGGCCACAACAAATCTAATATAATTAGAAATTGACAGCATGACAACAAAATAATCCACCTTGGAAAAAATGTCAGTAAACTTAGCTGCTAAATTGGCCATTAATCATAATATCTGAGTAAAACATAATATTTTCAATACATTAGCTGCTAACTTTGGCCACCACAAATCTATGTTCAGATAAAATAAAAAATATTAACCTTAGCTGGTAATTTAATCATCAAGGTTCTAATAAGAAAATGAAAACGTCCATGTAACATTAGCTGCTGAATTGGGCCAATACACACATTTGTTATAAAAAAAATGAAACCATTTGAGTAACTGTAGCTGCTGAGCTCGGTCTCCAATGATCTAATGTCAAGGAAAAGTGAAAAAGTGACAGTAACATTAGTTGCTAGTTCTGGCCATCACAAATTTATTATTGATGTAAACTGAAACAGTGAAAGTGAGTTTACCTGCCAGTGTTTCCTTTAAAGAAAACAAGGTAAAAATGTAAAAATGACAGTATACTGATGGCAAAATGAATGCACCTTAGGAAACGTCAGTAACTTTAGCTGCTACATTGGCCATTAATCATAACAGCTAAATAAAACATGATATTTTCAATACATTAGCTGCTAACTTTGGCCACCACAAATCTATGTTCAGATAAAATAAAAAATATCAACCATAGCTGGTAATTTGGTCATTAAGGTTCCAATAAGATAAAATGAAAACGTCCATGTAACATTAGCTGCTAACATTGGCCAATAAACATACATTTCCTATTGAAAATGAAACAATTTCAGTAACTTTAGCTGCTAAGATTTTGGTCTCCAATGATCTAATGTCAAGGTAAAGCGAAAAAGAGACAGTAACATTAGTTGCTAGTTCTGGCCATCACAAAATTATTATTGATGTAAACTGAAACAGTGAAAGTGAGTTTACCTGCCAGTGTTACCTTTAAAGAAAACAAGGTAAAAATGTAGAAATGACAGTATAATGATTGCAAAATGAATGCACCTTAGAAAATGTCAGTAACTTTAGCTGCTACATTGGCCATTAATCATAACAGCTAAGTAAAACATGATATTTTCAATAACCTTAGCTGCTAACTATGGCCATCCCAAATCTATGTTCAGATAAAATAAAAAATATTAACCTTAGCTGGTAATTTGGTCATTAAGGTCCCAATAAGATAAAATGAAAATGTCCATGTAACCTTAGCTGCTAACATTGACCACAACAAATCTAATATAATTAGAAAATGGCAGCATAATGACAAAATAAATCCACCATGGAAAAAATGTCAGTAACCTTAGCTGCTAAATTGGCCATTAATCATAATATCTGAGTAAAACATGATATTTTCAATACATTAGCTGCTAACTATGGCCACCACAAATCTATGTTCAGATAAAATAAAAAATATCAACCATAGCTGGTAATTTGGTCATTAAGGTTCCAATAAGATAAAATGAAAATGTCCATGTAACCTTAGCTGCTAACATTGGCCACAACAAATCTAATATAATTAGAAAATGGCAGCATAATGACAAAATAAATCCACCTTGGAAAAATGTTAGTACCCTTAGCTGCTAAATTGGCCATCAATCATAATAGCTAAGTAAAACATGATATTTTCAATAACCTTAGCTGCTAACTGTGGCCACTACAAATTTATTATTTGGATAAAATAAAATAAAAAAACAATTAACATTGACTGGTAATGTGGTCATCAATGTTGTTAGCAAAAGGTCATTAAATTAACTTCTTAGTTTAGCCATTAAAAATTGGCTTAACATTTGGTCTACACAGATATAATGAGTGATTAAAAACTGATAACTTTGGGCACCATAATATAGACATCACAAATTTTATGAAAATGAAACAGTAGGTTACATAAGATGAAATAAAACGAAAAATCTGAGTTACATTAGCTGCTATAGATTTCAATAAGTTCAATATCTTTAGCTGGTAACAAGGTGTGTTACCAAGCAAAATACATTCCATTAGGCATTTTATGACCACCATAGATCCCACCTGCACAGACAGCTTTCTCTTTCAGCTGAGCAAGAACAACTGCTTATATAGTCCCTTTGTGTACTGAACAATTAGCACGCCACAAAAAAACAAAATAAAAAAACAAACCAATGGGCCCAAATAAACCATGTTGCTATGCCTATCAAGGGAAACTCCACAAAAACCACAAGTTATCCCACTAGTAGCCAACACAATCACTGGTGATAGTTCCCACCTGCATGCCTGGACTGAACTCCCCAGACTGAAACGGCAACTAAACAACAAACTCAACTTCCTATCCAAAATGCATCTTCCAAACACAAGTTGTGCCGAATGTACCCATCACTATACATCTCAGCAAAAACCTGTGCACCTTCAAACAAAACACTACATAAATCAAAACTCCAAACCACAGCCACAAATAAATTAAATTTGGCTGGACAAGCCCCCACTTGTCACAAACCAGGACGCACGGCCATGACAAAAAGAGGGAGATGCACACAAACAAGCCAATTAACAAATGTTTTATTTAAAAAAAAAACAACAAAAAAAAACAAACAAAAAAAAAAAAAAAAACATACAATAACTCTAGAAGAAGAACCTAAATTAACAATGGCATGTGTAATCCGTAAGAGCAACAGTGTAAGTGAGTGCATGAGTGAAGAACTGTGTGAATGTTGTATGGTGCAGCAACAGAAACAACACAAACCAAATACCAACCAAACCAAACAGGTGCCTCAAGGAGGAGAGATAACCAGAACTGAGCTCCAACATGGTTTTAAAAGCACTAGCGCACAGGGCCCAGGTGTGCCTGATCTGCTGATGAGCCCAGGCTCTGACAACCCTTTGCCTCACCCACCTCTAGTACCTGTAAAGAGAGCAGCCACACACAGGAAGCAACAGGTACACAGGTGGAGAGGGTTGTCACAGGATCCAAATCAGAGAACCACCCCCACACTCATGTTATAACCTGTGACATCATTGATGACATCAGCAAGAGCATAAAACAAGGAAGTGTTTGGCTGACACCCCCTTTGAACTGCTGGAGTCCATGGTGAGTGTGGAGGGTAAAAGTGCTTAGATTAAAGCATTGAAGTGTAGTAGAACTCTATCTGTTAAATGTATGAAGACTACAGTTAGCTGCTAATATTACTGGCATTATTTAAAATAATGTAAAGTAATGTCAAAACTTAAGAACTTTAGCAGTTAATGCTAGCCCTATAATGTCCAAAATTTTAAATTTTAAGGGTGACATTAGCTGCCCAATTTAGAAGGCTAGAGCTGTTAACTTTTGGATATTTCACAGCTAGCTAATACACTTGTCTGCATTGTTATTTTTTGATTTGATTTTAATGTGGTATGGAAAATTCATGTCACAATGAAAAAAAATATACAGTGATCAAAGACAGAAAGTCAAATCACATTCATTTAACATGTTGTACATAGGGTACATAAACAAAACACATTTAGCAATGTGTTGTATATAACTTTATTTTAGGCATTTCAAATTCTCCTTACAAAAACCTCAAAACCATGAAAACCATCCCCAGAACAAAAGTGTCTATGGTATACACAGTGTGTCCACATATTTTTGGCCATTTAATGTATTTAATTTTTTTTCAGAGGTTTTGTTAATCAGCTTAACGCCTGTGTTTGTGATTTGCGTAACTGAAAACCAAGAGTTTTTAGAGTTTAAAAAGAGAATGGGTTAAGTCATCATATACTCTCTTTTTGTCACAACACACTAATTAAATATTTAAAAGTTCTTAAAACTGGACCAGTCTGGAACCAAATAAGGCCAAAAACCAGACACAGAGGCGGATAAAGGGCAAGGTACAATTTATTTTAAAAATGGTGATAAGTACTTCGGACTGGAGCTCAGGGGGCGACAGCAAAACCTTCGGTCACCATAGGGTTGGTTGACTCTCTGTGCTTCAGGTGGTCCAGGCCTTTGTGATCCTCGGGTGGCTAATCATGCAGCTATTCCAGTGACATGTCAGTCCGATTAGGAGCAGGTTTATCCTTCCATAACCTGCTGATCAATGAAAGAATTGGAGGTGAGTTAGGGGGAGGGAGAGCACAAATAGAGAGCAGCTTACTTTATCTTCTGGCTAGTTAGCATTGGCTCCTTTGAGAGGGTTTCCAGGTGGGGAGAGCCTTCGTCCTCTTCTGCAGTGTCTTGCCTTGTGTCCAGCTTGCCCATCAATGACTGCAACACAGCTTAAAACACACACTCATGGTACACACTAATTACTAATGTTTTTCAGCTGCACCTCATCAGGGTGCATTCAAGTGCACTGCAAACTGTGGGAAAAAACAAACATTAGGGCTGGTTCAGGCTTTTAGACGGCTGTGGACATGATACAGTGGTTTTAAGTCCATTTCTTGACATTTTCACAATATAAATACACAAGTTATTTCACAGGCAGGTGAACAAACAGAAACGCATGCACTGTAAGCACGCTTTCACAATTCTAACAACTACAACACCCAGCAGCTTCTGCAGGCTTCGTGCAGAATACATCCATGGTGCAGAGTCGGTAGTGACTTGAAGATAGTGTCTGTCAGAATGCGGCCGCATGTGTTTACAGTTTTCCTTCTAATTTTTATCTGTTGGTTCGTCTCCTCTTTTGTATTTTCACATCAGAGACACCGAGGAGAAACGTTTCAGAGAAGAAATCCCGGAGGAGGCGGTGCTTATGGAGTACAACATACAACAACAACCTCAGGTAACTATCGAAGTTAACTTTAGCTCGGTTTATGACTTCCTGCTTATTCACATCAGATTTTGGTCCAAGTGAAAATGTTCTTTTGAAATTTCGCTAAATCACCGACAAATTGTGCTGGGTGGAGGGCATCAGGTTTGATAACCATTCGCCTTAAATGTTTCATGCTGAACTGCAGCTGATAATCAGGCGATTGAAAGAGAAAGCTGCCGTGAAAAGGCAAACAATATCCAAAATACTTGATTCTACTTTTAAACAATCCTTCTCTTTACTTACTATATATAATTCACTAAATTATTTTACATAGGCCCATGAACTGCAGCAGTAAAACTATCAAGCATAAAATGTCCTCAAAATTCAGCGAATTAAATGCTAAAACTGTAATTATTTACTTTTGATAACTGATGTAAATATATAATATAAATATAATATCTATACATTTAAAAAGAAAATGCAGTGGTTGTTGACAAGCACACTGCCAGAGAAAGAGGAAAAGAGATAATTGAAATAAAAATAAAATGTTAAGGAAATCAGAGTAACACAGTATTCGGTTGGTAAATGTAACTTTGCTGTTTACCTTAGAGAAACTAGCTGAAGTTTGAGCCATTTTTGGATTCAGTTTCCAATCTTTACCCCAGTCTCCTCGTATGTCTCCTCTGCTTACCTGTGCCTCTTTCCTGTCTCTCTTTACTCAGTCTATCTCCATCTTAGTTCCAAACATATGTCCTTCAAACAGCCTAAGTAAAATTGGCAAAAAAATTCAATCCTCATGAATTTAAAAACTTGGCATTCATGGGTACAACTTTTGGTATTCATTGTCAGTCACTTTACCATCAAATAAATAATGATCACTTAAGGTCCTGCCAACTCTGCTTCCCCCATCTATCTTCAAGACACGAGAAACCTTCACACCCACCACTGAGGAGTCCCACAGATCATTTATTGACATGCAGCCTGTAAGTTTTGCTTAAGTTTTTCAACTTCAACAAGGGTTGAATCTGGCTTTTTTCACTCTTGGACCCATCTTTGCTTTCATGGTTTCATTCTTTCTTTCTTAGTTCAGTGTTCTCATTCTTGGTTTAATTTTATCATTTATGGGTTTGGTATCACATTCATGATTTTTTTTTTTTGCTTTCAAACATTCTGGCCCTGGAATCATTCCTGGCAAAGAGTCATACTAGGCCGGTTGAATGAATGACTGATTGGTAAATTAATACACCTGAACCTGAAACTGTAAAGGGTATAACAGTGATTTTTGCATTACCCTGCTGTTCTGTAATTACAGGTTTAAGTTAAGCTTTGCACCTTAAGATCTTTGCCTGTCCATTTGAATAACATGAACGGCCTTTGCTCTCAATGAATCACTATTAAACCGATGTCCTGGATTAATGGTCCTATTAGCGCACTCCAGTGGACGAGAAGCGACAGTGACATGCACAGCGAGATACACTGCGGTTCTCACTTCTGCCAATTAGACCCTGGTTTCTACAGGGGGTAAGTAACTGTGTGTGTGTGTGTGTGTGTGTGTGTGTGTGTGTGTGTGTGTGTGTGTGTGTGGCATAATTACAGCACATCCCAATTTTATATTGCTGAGAAGGAAACAATACAAATGTTACAAACGTCTAAGTCATTTTACGTTGGCAGATTCGTTTGTAAAATGTGCAAATACTTTCGATAATTTAAAGTCGATCAGGAATATTATACCCGTATTTTTATACAGATACTAAATAATAAAACTAATTACTGAGACGGAAAACTACACGGATAAGAATAAAACTTGCTTCATGGTTTCAGAGCGGCTTTTAAACTCCACATTTCATCCCAACCAGGGCGTCGTTCCCTCCCCCTCCCTCTTCTCCTCCTCCTCCTCCTCTTCCTCCTCCTCCAGAGAGCCGCCCCGCTGACCGTAGCTCCTCGTGACGCTCCGGACTGGAGCCACAGTGTACGCACACCGGCCACATGCGCCCTCACACCGGGTCCCTGCCCTCCGTTCAGCGGTAGCAGAGGGCTTGTTTTCCCGCACGCTGTTGAGTACTACTAATGGAAACCTCGGCGTTTCTGCCATTTCGTGTGTGTGTGCAGCAGTCCTCCCCAGCTGAACAGCTGACAGTAAACCAGGAGGCTGCTGGAGCGCGGATCCGGACACCATCATCATGAAGTTGGCGGTCCTCCTCCTCCTGTGGATGTCCTGCCCGCTGTCCCTCGCCAACATCGCCGGTAAGAAAACATCTTAAAAAAATATATCTGATTGTACTTCCAATACAGTTTGGTTTCTTTTGGGAGAACAAAGCGACAAGATCACATCAGACAGGCCATGTGGTGCGACGTCCGATAAAGATTCAAATTAACTCCGCAGACCCTCTGATGACCACCTCAGACAAAAACTACCACCTGCTCGTTCATTGCTTATCCAAAAGTGGCTTTTTACTCTTATTTTGCGGAAATTTCTTACAGCATCTGTGTTTACTTTCCCCATGTCTCTTTCTCTCTGTTTCCTCTCAACTCTTTTATTGCTTGATGTATAATTGTAATGACAAGAATTAACTAGAAATACATCATTTGGAACAAAAAAAAGTAATAAGATGTAGTGTATAGAATCAGTTATTTCACTACACTGCATTCTTACATCCACCAGATGAGATCTAAACCAGTTTTCCAGTGTATAAGTTCAACAGTAATGTGTTATGACCCAGCTCTTATTCTGCTGAATGTGACTGGTCGTCAGACAAGCAGGAACTTGGGTGTCGGATATCATTGTCCAGCTCTCTGTGCACCTCACTGAGTCCTTGAAAGTGCAGGCAGAGGTGATCCAGTGGGATTAAACTGCCCACTAACAGGGTGGTTTTATGATTGCTTGGCGAATAATTTACAGTTATTCACCACAGATGATGTCAGACAGATATGAAGCCAGTGCAGAAACCAGCTGCAGGTTAAAGGTCCACGCTGTCCCTCACCACACACTTTAGCTCTTGAACTTGATGTCCCCAGTGTCTAACTTGATAGCTCTCTGTTGTCAATATGACTGTCGCTGTCCCTTTGGAGACATCATATCGCCTCAGGCTGACTGCCCAGCTTCTGGACACAGTTATATTATCTCTGTCCCCTCCCCCTTCATTTGTAACTCTCTGCCGAGCAGCATCAGGCTCTCCTCATCCTCTCTTATATCTAAAATACCTGCCTCTATACACAGCTGGATGACTGAAGCTCTGAATTCTGTGATATGCCAGGGAGAGTCAAACTGCATATCTTCATATGGGTTAAGATTATCTGGATTTTGGAACAACAGAACTCGTATTATCTGTTTACCTTTGTTTTACGTATGCATGTACTTGTTATACCTATTCTCTTGTGTTTATAATGAAACACAAGAATGGAGAGTTTCAAATGAGACAATTGGCTAAAAGTCGTTAATGCTAATTTTCACCCAGCTAAACAAACTATACAGTTTACAAGCCTGAGGTAACTGTCTTACTTTTTAAACACATTTTCTCAGTTGTCTCTCACATGTCCCAGAAGACCTGTGCTAGAGTAGTAATCTGTAAACAGTCAAACCAATGACAATCTCATTTATGCTCTTGGGCCAGACTCTGAATTAGTGGCCTAACACAATTTATAACATCAAACAATGGTCAATGAGCTGAGTTGAAAGAGTACCAGAGGGGCTGTTAGTTGATTTACTCAAGATTGCTATAAGATTAACATTACATCTGAGAAATATAAAACACTGAACCACAGAGGTACTTATTCACATAAAGCCCCTGTCAAAAGGCCAGTGCGGCAAACTGAGTGCATCAATTTCACTCCAACAATGGTCTAACAACAAAGTTACTGGTGCTATCCTAAGTTGTAACTGTCTTTGTGAGAAAGCATGTGAACTACACTATAGTTTCTATGTGATGCTGCTGCCAACACAACTCCAAAGTTACTCTTAAATTGTGCCTTTCAAAAAGAAGGTCAGTACAAAATTCTCCTCCGATCAACTTAGGTGACAGTAGTGTTACTAATGTTTTCAAGAAAATACATGATAAATGCAGTCATTTACATTAATTAGCAGGTTTAGTTTCTGGCCATTCCACTGAAATGGCAGAAGTAGAGTTTTATTGGTGGAAAACAGACATTTTTGCATTAGCACAAAGCACTCTAACAGTGGATGGTTGTTAATCCACATTCCTCCTTCTTATTGCAGCTCCAAATGAGTTTGTATCCTTGGCAGAGATGGAGGATGCCCTGCTGAAGAACCTTTTCCAAGGCTACCAGCGCTGGGTCAGACCAATCCAGCGTGCCAACGACACTGTTAGAGTACGCTTTGGACTCAAGATCTCCCAGCTGGTTGATGTGGTGAGGATGACTGCAGAAACGCACACATAAAACATATCTATCCATGTCTGTCTTCATGAGGATATTGTATTGGACATTGCCTTCATTCATTACCAACCCGTTACTCTAACAGTACCTATACAACTAAGCCTTTAACCCTTATCCTAACTCTAAATCAAACCCTAACAATGTCTCCAAAACCACTGACCCCACGAGTGGATCCATCATTACAAAGATATATTGAGTTTTCCACAAAACCCTCAAACTTCAGTTGTTAATTCAAGCCCCTGCCAGAAATGGCCTCAGCTGTTTTAGGAAATCATTTAGCCCTGTCAAATACTTTTGTTTAAAACATAAATATATTGTGTACATATATTCATGACTCATTTTTGATGATTTATGTCTTCATTAGGAATGAATGGGACTGAGAGCCATAGGCATAGTGGTGAAGTTGGTATTTAAGTATTGACAGATGGATGAATGCATTGAGCTGAACAAAAATATAGAATATTGCCAGTCTTATCCTATAAGTGCTAAAGCAGTTGGTAAACGTGAACCACCCATATCAAGATGCAAGGACTTAAAAAAAACAAAACAAAAAAAAAAACATCTTATTCAGAAGAGAAAAAGTTAACGAACATGAAAATAGGACAAGAAGAAAAAGTATTCATTCTAAACTGAGAACAAAAGTTAGATGTGGTTATTTTCTTTCAGCAGTGTCTCTGTCCATGGTGCTGAAACCAAACAGCTGCTGCGTCAATGTGGAGCTTTCCGTGGTCCTGAAATAGATCTATAACACTCTCTTCATATCTACAACCACACAGTCTTTCTCTCTGTGGAGTGTTCCTTAAATATTTCAGAGGCTTGCTTTGATAGGTTGAGATGGTTTAGGTGTTCAAGAGGAGAAAACGGCGAATGCTAATGGAGGAACCACTCCTCTTGGCTTGAAATATTCATCTCAAACAGTTTAGATTGAACTCTTCATCCTTCCACCTGATACATGCCAGGAGAAGATAGTCAGGGATGAATTTTAAAAAAAGCCCTTTGTGATTCTGCAGAGAGGAAAGATCCATCTTGATGATCTGTTCAATTTTGAAATGGAGAGAGAGAAAGAGAGCTAACCAGACATACAGCAGCTTGGCTACACTGTCCGCTGAGTCTTTCTGGGCTGCTGCATGTTTCTGTATTAGATTATGGTTCACCTCTGCTTTATGTGATCACCAAAATATCCAACTCACTCTGACAGCTGAGGCCGGGTCTGGATACATTGAACAACTAGACTGGCACTTAGTAGAGCACGTACCTCCGCCAAAGCCAAACCGTTTCTTCAACCAGATCCGGATTATTATCTGGATTTACCCTATATTGCACAAACTCATAGATCTAAAGACCATAAATATGTCTTATTTTTTAGATCAAGATCCATACATTATTTTTCTGATAAACTGACAAAAATGTTGAAAAATGTCTCGCAATGTTAAGGAAAGTGATAAAAGAAAAATCCTGGATCTTCCCCTTTGAGTGGATCAGTACCAAAATTGATTGGTTTCTTCCCTGCCTCATACCCCATCCTTCCACCAGGTTTGGTGCAAATCAGTATAGTACTTTTTGCATAATGCTCCTGACAAACAGTAGCTACATATTTGAATATGTCCCTTTCAATTTCGCCTGGTTTATTATTCTCAAGTTTCTTCTTCTCAGTCTGTTCTACATCTCAAACTTTCATGTGGAAACAAGCCTGTGTTAGTTGCTCTCCATCTCTCTATTCCTGTTGTCCCTGTCTTACTCTATTTAACTCTTGCTGTATTTATATTGCCTCAGCTTGGTCCACTGCACCCACCTCTGGTTTCATGTTTCTTTATCTTGTTTGCTGAGGAAGTGGCAGAGACAGTTAAATGGGATTCTGTCTGATTTCACAGAAAAGGAAAGGATGATTTAGTTTACTTTCAACCAAGCTTCTCATCTAGTCCCCTAATAACATCTGATCCTTTCAGAAATGATGCGTGCAAAACAAGTTACATCACATCCATCCCTAACCATGCATGTTCTTTCTTTTTCTTGCCTTTTGAATGTATTAATGTGAACAAAAATAACAATTTCAATTTAGGTAATCTTGGCCTACTAATAACCGCACTTTTATTATCTACATCAATCTACTTGAGCCCAAGTGGGAAATATTGGAGCCTAGGGGAAAAAAAAGAAGTAAATTGTTGACTGGTAATTGCCATTATGTAACAGTGTTGCATAGCCATTTTTACTCTATTTACAAATATTACTGAACCTTTTACAGCATCAGATAGAAATACAAATGACTTACATTTGTGGTCCATTTACTTATCAGTTTGAAAGCAATGGCAGGTGTCCACCCTTGGTTTTTAATTTAGTTATATTTAAACCCTTTTGTTTGCATTTTGATCATTATATGTGTCATTAACCTGCACAAATTTATCTTTCTTTTTGTTTTTTTCTGTTGTCTCTGTATTTAGGATGAGAAAAACCAGCTCATGACAACTAATGTTTGGCTTTGTCAGGTAAGCAAGATGTAAAAAATAAACTGAGTCTTTATGGTTATGTTAAATCTATGTTCTAAATCTAAAACGTTAATATTTGTTCAGCTGAGAAAAGAGCATTTTTTTCACATTCTCAAGTTTTACTTTCATCTAATGCAAGATTAGATAAAGGCAGGTTTTTGGTCAATATAAAAAGAATAACAGTGGGAAGTACAGTGGCAAAATGAATCGTCTGTTTTCATCCTGATAAAGTCGAACTAAAAATGACTTTTTGAAATGAGTATTTTATATAGGTCTAATGATACAGCATCCTGTGTCTATTTACCAGGAGTGGATCGATTACAAACTCCGATGGAATCCAGAGAAATATGGAGGAATCACCTCCATCAGAGTTCCTTCTGAAAATATCTGGCTCCCAGACATCGTCCTCTATGAGAAGTAAGACTGTTCGGAGTTCAGTTTCAAATGATTTAAATGTTAACAAACAACACATGATATCTGGAGAATTATTTATTATTTTAACAGTATGAAAAATACGGCAACAAAATTAAGAAGTAAATGTTGTTTATATATTGTTTTTCATTAATATTTAATCTTCAAATTGTAGCCAAAATCTACACATTTCTAACACTTGTCTACTCCATTAACTTTCAGGTTTTTTAAATTGTTAGTTATTGTAGCGATTTAATATTATTAATGAATAATAGAAGAAATGTGTATATAACCTTTTCTTAAATGTCAAAGTTCTTTGAACGCAGATAAAATTAAACCACAAAAGATCAACATAACCAATAGAAATAGAATCAACGGATAGAGATTCTGTAAATGTGATTCTGACGGAAAGAGACTTTCTTTACTTTTGCTCCATGTTTCTTCAGTGCTGATGGGCGGTTTGAGGGCTCCCTGATGACCAAAGCCATTGTCAAGTTCAATGGTACCATCACCTGGACACCACCTGCAAGTTACAAGTCCGCCTGCACCATGGACGTCACCTTCTTCCCTTTTGACCGCCAGAACTGCTCCATGAAGTTTGGCTCCTGGACCTATGATGGCAACATGGTGGACCTGGTTCTGATGGACGACCAGGTCGATCGGAAGGACTTCTTTGATAACGGTGAATGGGAAATCCTGAGTGCCACTGGTGCCAGAGGGAACCGGAAGGACGGCTTGTATTCATACCCCTTCATTACGTATTCCTTCATTCTGAAGAGGCTACCGCTGTTCTACACACTCTTCCTCATCATCCCTTGTTTGGGTTTGTCCTTTCTGACTGTCTTGGTGTTTTACCTCCCCTCAGATGAGGGAGAGAAGCTGTCACTTTCTACCTCTGTCCTTGTGTCGCTGACTGTGTTCCTCCTGGTCATAGAGGAGATCATCCCCTCCTCCTCCAAGGTGATCCCGCTCATTGGAGAATACCTGCTCTTCATCATGATATTTGTCACGCTCTCAATCATCGTCACTGTCTTCGTCATCAACGTCCACCACCGCTCCTCAGCCACCTACCACCCCATGTCGCCATGGGTTCGTAATCTCTTCCTCCAGAAACTGCCGAGGTTGCTCTGCATGCGTGGACACATCGACCGTTACCACTACCCAGAGCTGGCTCCTGAAAGCCCCGAGCTGAAGCCTCGCTCTGGAGGACGGAAAGGAGGGCAGAAGAGCGGAGCCCACGGACAGGCGACTTCTGAGGGTAAGGAGGACGAAGCCTGGGCAACCATGTTGGAGAAGGCCATCTATTCAGTACGGTACATCAGCAGACACATCCGCAAGGAGCACTTCATCCACGAGGTGTGTGTGTGAAGCATCAATCAAGAAAGATTTAAGTAATCATCAGATTAGCTCTTAGCGATTAATATTTAACTGTCATACCATTTCTCATTTCTTCTTTTTCCAGGTGGTACAAGACTGGAAGTTTGTGGCCCAGGTATTAGACAGGATCTTCCTGTGGGCTTTCCTCACTGCCTCAGTACTGGGCACCATCCTCATCTTTACTCCAGCTCTGCAGAAGTTCATGAAAATCCCTCCTCAAACTGCAACTGAGGATCCACCTTCAAACTAGTGGCAATAACACACCCACTTTCACGGGCAACTGATGATCCACCTTCACAAATATGTAAAACATTTCTTACCACAGAGCAAGAAGAAGCTATTACAGGTGCTTTACAAAGGTGAACTTTGACTCTTTGACTTTCATTTAGCTGTCTTCATTTAGTTCTCTTCTCTAGATCCACTGAATAAAATGTTTTGTATGCCATTAAGTCAGTATGTGTACAATTCTATTTGATTTTACTATAATGCAATAATGTTGTTTATAGAAAAATGAAACAAACGTAGAGAAACTTGCAGCTGAGCCTGTTTATTGCCAGAGTCATAAAATTTCAAATACTTCATAGTGGCTTTAAGTAGCATGCAGCTGTTAGTACGCTAGAATACACATGCTGGTCATATTAGAAAACTATTTAAGATGAAACTAAATAAAACTTTAAAAATGTGTAAAAAGGAGTAAAATAACTCAGCCAACTTCGTTCAGCATTAAGTTAAACTATAAAAACATACTCCAAATTATATTATTGGCTTGATTAATGTACTGATGATTAATACTGTTGATTTCCTCATTATTGTTTAGTCTTTCTAATTGACATTGCCTTTGACTTTGGTGTATGTGGTGGATTTATTTTCTTTAATTGTCTCACCTGGCTGCAAAATAAATTTCCTGTCTGGGATGGTACAGTTAAAAAAAATCTAAACCTTACATTTTTACTTATTCCCTCAATATTTTCACATTATACATAACTATTCTGGCACAATAATAAAATCATCACATACCTGAAGCACAAAATGCCTCTTACTGTAACTCTGTTTTAGTAGCGCATTGTAATAAAAGCTAATTGATTTAATTTCTCAAGGTGCCAACAACATTTGAACTGTTAAACACTCATTAGACTTTGTACATGTTTGCAAATTCTTGCAAGACATTAAAACATTTTAAGGAAATGAAGACATTAGGTGATTGATCAGAGCTCTAATTTGGGATGTTGTGTCTGAACACCTTTCACTTTTCTGTTAAATACCTTGTCTGTCACATCTTCCTCAAATACAAAATGTGCTATATTTTGGTCACTGCTGGTAAGAGAATTAATTTCAAGTTACATAATATAAAGTGTAATGAATGAAAACGTTATTGACATTTCTCTAATTTACACAATCCTGAAAAGTACAATATTTGTATTGCTCAGATGTACTTTATCCCACTAATAAAGTTGTTTTGAATACACAGTTTCTTTGTGATAAAGTTACAATTATTTAATGTATATTCATGAAAAGGTTAGGAATATCCACAGATGGAGCACCACCCAGTGGCAATCCACAAATATGTCCTTTTGTAAACAGAACATACAAACAGAAAACAACACTTAGGATTCCCTTTCCCCTCAAAGCCCTTTATGAAATAAATTTTCTTCTCTGAAAACCGAGTCCACTTTCCTTCTTGTCAGAGCCCACGATTGAACCAGCAAAAGCGCAACAAGCAAAATTTGTTGAGGATGGATAGAAAATATAAGAAAGAAAAAACTTGAATTTTTTTGCAGCTATAAAAAAACAAAAACAGTTGCACAGTTTCATTTGCCTTTTATTGAATAAAATGTTTGATTGCAGGTAATAAGAGAACATTTTCATAAAACAAAAAAATATGAATATATAAAACATAAATCTTACACAACTGCAGCATCTAACCATCATAAAAATATATCAGTGAAAGATTATGAACATATAAATCCAAAACCTCTACATGCCCATTTTTACTCCCTGGTATAATGCTGGTTTGATATTAAGGATTCTCAGTACTCATTGTTGGATTTTACATGTGTTTATTTATTTTATCGTGGAAAAGGAGCCTTGATACTTGGGTTAGTGTTTGTTTAAGAATGCAGTACAGTAGTACAGTACATGTAGTTTTTTAACTGTAACTATTTCACTATTGTAATGTGCTCTTAATAGAGATACAGTATAGATTGTAGTAATTATCATGTCCTCAGTTTTCCTCTTCTTCATTTTCTGTGCTGACCTGTCTGGCTGTCCAGGTGAGCTCTTGCATTCCGCAGCATCTCCATATACAACCTGTTGTTTTCACTGCAACATAAGCAGATGATAGAAAGATAAAGAAACAAGAAAAATACTAAAGTATTAGTGACATAATTTTAAAGAAGAGGCATCTTAGTGCACAGGAATTGATATCATATACAGTAATTAAAAGCAAGTTGTATGTTTTTAGGCTCAATATTTAAAGTTGCACTGCTCAATATGGACACACATAGCAGCTTCAGATGACTTCAAATGGCAGCACACTGAAAAAAAATAAGTTGCCTTTGCAAATATCGCCCTCAGTGGACAAAATCGAACGGTTCAGGGTAGGTAGGTAGGTAGGTGTCAAAGTGGGAAGAATATAGCACTAAAACTGCACTTCACAACAAAATAAAACACATTTAAACTGGTTTAAACTCCCTGGCACACTTTGCTGCTGATTATCTCACTCACGTAGCAACAGAGCGGTCAAACATCAGGTTACTCATGTCCATGTAGTACTGAGCATCTGTTCGAATGGCCGTCCAGTACTCGTTAGCCTGGAAGGATGAAAGATGCCTTGTCACAGAAATGCTCCAGTTGGTTTATTCTATGTTGTTTTCACAGCACACAGCACAGTGTCACCTGTTCTTGAATGGTGTAACCCCACTGGTTCTGAGAGTGGTGTGGATCCCAGTATCCTGACTGTCTCTTCAGCCTGATGAATCGCTTCGCTTCCTCCTCTTTCATGAACGGGGCGGCAAAAACCCCTAAAACACATTGTTAACAGCATATAACTATTAAAAAAAAAAAAAAAAAACTCAAAAAAACACCATAAACACAAAGTGATTCTCCACGTTGAAGACAATAAATTACACGTACGCACGTACACACTTTTGAACATTAAATCATCCTGAGAATGTCAAACTTACCACTCAAAAGAGCAAACAGGATCACAGCCTTCATGTCTGTAAAATATTAAAGTACATTAAGAAGTCAGGAATGTTAAATATACCACAATTCACGGAAATACATTCATAGCTAGATGTAATTGTTTTTCGATTTCCTCTCAAAGATGTACAATAAAGTTATCAAAAATGAGAAGAAATGTGAGATTTACCTGCAGTGTGAGCAGTGAGCTGTTGATCTGTTAAATGTCTGAGTGTCTTCAGAGCTCAGAATCTCTCAGCTGAATGTGAAAGTGAACAAAAGTTTCTTTCATAAGATGATTTACCAGGAACCAGAGAGGGATGAATGGAGTCAAGCATGAGGCCGGTCACTCAAGGTAGCTACTTATGTGGGTGCCAGAGCTCTGACAGACTTTCCAAACACACACACACACACACACACACACACACACACACACACACACACACACACACACACACACACACAAACTGCTGGTCAGGCTGTGAGATTCAACATGAAGATGGCGCCGTCTGGACGGTACACAAACTCACACTCCAGGTTTTAGCAAACCTAATTCTCAGTTTTTCTTCCAGTAAACATTTCTCTTGACTGGTTTTATTCATGACATCAATAAGGTGTCTGAAAGATCAAGTTTAGTGTGCGATATGTGCAAACAATTATATATTTTGTTGCATTGTTTTTCTTTATATTCCTATTATTGTTGACTCTCATTGTTGAAAATTGTTTTAATTTTATTTCAGAAAGTTGTGCATGAAGTTGTTGTTGTTGTGATGCCTGCCTTGCTTTATATTTTTCAAACATTTTAATGCTGTCGTGAACCTGTGGGAAACCATACCCACTATAACATATTGTAAATTGTATTATTGATGCTCTATGGTCATGGAAGCATTATAGTACGTGTAAGTGTAAGTGTTATTAATATGCAATCATTTTGTGTACATCAACATTGCTTCCACTGGGTGGGGACCTAACCTCAGTTTTCACTGATAGACAGTTCACAGTTTCTGAGCAAGGCATTTGCCTAATGTGTGACATAGATGGGGAAAATGTGTTTTTCAAAATTTATTGGAAGCTGTGTCAGTGGATTAAAGCCTGGTTTTTGAGTCCAGAAAGGCTTACTCAGACCTGAAAAATTTCAAAGCAGGTCCCAAGAGAATTAATTTGGAGTGTCTTCTTTTTAAGGTGCTGCATTACATCAGGAGATTTCCTGCTAATTTCTTTATGTGATGTAATATTTACAGTTTCGCTCGAACATTAATGAAGCCACAGGAAAATGACCGTCTAACAGGCGAAGTGAGGGTTAATGCACAGGCACAATGACAGAATAAAAACACATTAATAATTTACTCATTTTCTATTTATGCACCAAGGCATATCTAAGTACTATATGTGAATATAAATGTGTGACAGTGTTTCTTTGCATGTAATTGTATGAAAATGTAACTTTTCTTTGATCACACATTATCCTCCCACGCAACACACAACTCTCTGTATAACTTTTTACTGTGTTTTATTTGTTTCCCAGACTGTGCATCTCCCTCACTGCTGACCTTATCCACAGTAAACTCCTAAGTGTGTGTGAGAGGTCTGACCTTTTTTGACATCCCATAATAAACTGAGTCGCCACCTGTGCAGTGTAACAGAGACAAATGGCTGGCTGGCAGCAGGACAACAGAGGACGAGCTGCTTCAGGACAACCATGATGCACTTCATCAAGTGGACACACACACACCTAAAAACATGTATTAGGTCGCAGAGAAAACTCATATTAGATATAAAAACATAATTGGCAAAAACTTGTCACATGCACATATTAATGAGAAGATCCCAAATGACAATTATGAATGCACATTTGCAAACACAGACACATAACACGCACACTCTCATGTGTAAACAGAAATGCCGCCTAGCAAATACATGCACACATAAACACACACACCTTGGTTAGCTCTGGGACCCGTGTGCTCTCCGTCACAGCAAAAGCTATTTTGCGTCTTCCACACATCAAAGGTAGTGACAGACAAAAACTAAAACTCATCTGACCCCATTCTATCACACACACACAAACACACACACACACACACACACACACACGCACACATATGCACCCTGCTGGGACCGAGAGAATAATTCAAATATTTCATTTAGAAACAGGGAAAAGATGTTTAACAAAATATGGGATTGAAACTTTAATACACAGCTTTGAACTGTGTGTGTCGACTGAGATAAGGAAACATCTGTCATTGTCACCATCCTCATCATCATCATCATCATCGCTGACTGATATGAGTGGAACAATGTAGCGCTGTCTCTGTTGTCAGTAATTATGTGTTCGCTAGGATGATTTTAAGTTGAAGAAAATAAAGAGAACAAAGAGAAGAGGGGAAGAAGCAATGGTACCTCCACAACATTTGAGTCCATTAGCAGAACACCTCTCATTTATAAAAGATAGAGAATTAACAGCTCCCTCTGGGCTCCCTCTGCACTGTTTTCCGCGCTTGGTCTTTCCTCTCCGCTATTGTTCATATCAGTGGATCAGTGCATTTAAAAATGTCAAACCATGATGCAGATTTCCTCCCTGTCAGTACTGAGAGGTTCAAACTCTGCAAGAAGAAGCTCAACAGCTCATGACTTTTAAACATCTACAAGTATCATACTTCCTCTCAGATCTTTGATGTTTATAGCAGCAGGGTGCCAATCCCCTACGGTGTTGCTGAGAAGTGTCTTTGCTCTGTTGTTTTACCTGATAATTATCAAATGTGTTTTTAAAAGAATTGAGTGCTGAGTTTTAAGTAAATCTCTGTTTCTTTTTGATGATGTTTGGCTTAAAAAGCTCAGAGTCCCAGCAGTTAACACACTGCTGATGGCGAGTTTCTGCCTCTTCAGGAGAGGGATGGGGTTTTTCTGTTGTTTGTTGTGTGTGTGTTTGTGCAGTCTGTGAGACAGCATGTGTTAGTAAGTGTTTTCAACCCCCCCCCCCAAGAGGCAAAATAAGAAAGCACAAAAGGAGGCAACACATGGGGAGAAAAAAATATATTTATGATGCAGATAGAGAGAGTCACTGTGTAAACACACACAAAAAATTTTGGTATACTGCAGATGTACATCCTATAGGAGTTACCATATAATGCAAAAAACCCCCCAAAAATAAACGTGATCCATCTTCAGACTTTACATCTGATGCTATAATACTTTTGTTTTTCAAAGCCTTTTTGTCAGTTTTGAAATTGATTTGACATTGTTGTCTCTTGTCATAAACTACAAAACAAATCTGTCACTTTTAGCTGCAAGATCAGATTCAAAGATCAAAGTTTAGAAGATTGACTTCATTGTTCGTGATCATAAGATGGCTTTTGTCATGTACGGATGTTTGATTTCAGCATCAGTTTATTGTTTTTCAGCAGTATTTTTTTATGTTCTCCGGTGGGTATGTCACGTGAAATTATACAGAGGGAAAAAGGCAAGTTATTGTCCTGCTGCTATATACTTGTATTTCTGCTGGTGATTTGAGCAGAACGGCCTTCATTAAACCTCAATAAAGTTACACCAAATTTTTAGCTTTTAGTTCACAGCTGGCCCAGTGCAGTTGTTTTCAGAATTGGGTCCCTGGCAAAATCAGGATTAGTTTAATGTCACTGCCTTTTCGCTGACTAGAAGTTTGCCCAGTGAGAGCAAGTAGAAGGATGAAGGTTGTGATCAGAGGTTTCACTGAGCCCACTGTGGCTGTCGGCCCACCTACAGCACAGACAGATATGGGATCACATCTAACAGCATAAAGCTTCTCAGATGGAGCTCCATGAGATGCAGACACGTGGGGTATGAAAAATAGCAAGAGCTGGTCGAATACCACAGGACTGCTTCTTACATGATACGCCCCTGCTGCATTAAGAAGAGTGGGAGAGAGAGAGAGAGCGAGAGAGAGAACGGGAGCCAGGCGGTGAAAACATTTGGAGAAATGTGCAGTGTTCCCCCCAATCGCCTGTCGGATCCTATTTCAAACTGAAATTATTTATGGACTGGAATAAATAGGTAATTTGATTATGAGCCTGGCTGACACAAAAAGGGGACAAATACAGCAAAAATGCAGTTGATGAACCTCTTTGTAACTCAGAGAAGTGGGAAATTGCAGTGTGACACATTACATTCATAAATGACGGTCCACAGCTGTGGGAAAAGGAAAGCTGGGTGGTGATCTGTGTCTACTTTACACACCAGGCCTGGTCCTGTCCAGCACAGAGAAAAACAAGTCACATGATGAGTGTCTTTCTTGTACTTTTACAATGACTCAATGGCACTGTCTTCCAGCATTGATTGATTTTTTTGGCCACTTGTGGGGCAGCCCAACAAGCTGTAAAAACAACACTGACATATTATCAATTTATGAAGTTGATATGGTCAATGTGTTAGCAAACAATGACTTATTTACGCATACAGCAGACGTGGAGCAGCTTTTGCTTTAATTTAGAGAAGTGTCTTTGTCTACATGATGAATGTATGTCCAATATTCATTCTCCCTCTAGCTCTGTTTTGGTGTAAAAGCTCCACCACTAGTTCACCAGCGAGTCGCTAATTTTGTCTGTTTGCTGTTTAGTGCTGAGCTGGTAGTGTACTGTGGGTTTAACAGAGATTTTGAGCTGAAGAGTAATAGATAACCAACAAAGCAAAATCGTGCCTGTAAAGCCAAAACAATGAGTTGGAAAACATTAAGAGCTCAGGGAACTGCAGAGAGTCACAAGCGAACCCTTTCACATTATACACAGAAATTTGAGCCTTGTGATAAAAAGATATTGATCAGAACAGTTTTACGAAATAAACATAGTGATTTTTAAGGGGTATATAAACAGTGAGTCACTTAAGAGAGAAGACTCCTGCTGCACTGCTTTGATGGGCTTCAAAAGATCCAAGAATGTCACTATCTGGCCACACCGTAATTTTTATATTCCAGTTTCCCGTCAGATGTGAAAGGAATACTTGGCATTTTGGGAAGCTTATTCATTTTCCTTAAGCGAATTAGATGAGAAGGTCAACACCACTCTTTTGAAGCTACATGAAGTAGCTGGTTAGCTTGGACTAAGCTCACTAATTACCACATTATATCTTGTTTCTTTGCTCTGTACAAAAACAGAAGTGTAAAAACAGCCATTGGCCACTTAATTCAGGGTTATATGCCAGACAATGTCTTGCCGGAGCGCAGTGACCATAAAACCACAACTTGCTGTTATACTCTTATATTTTTGTACAAAATAAACAAACAAGATATAATGTGGTAATTAGTGAGCTGCTGGAAGGCATTATTTTAACCTTTGGACAGAGCTGAGGTAACTTTTCCCCATTTTCAGACTTAATGCTAAGCTATGCTAACTTTGTGCAGAAATGACAGTGGGATCAATAATGCTGATAATTTACATTTATTTATGAATACATTCATAATTCATGATTATTCATCAAAAGATACACTGGGGCCTGTGAAGACCCAACAAAGTCACAAGGTCTGCAGTATCTAAATGTGGCTAACAACATAAAACACACACACACACACACACACACACAAACACTTTGTCTACGTCACAGACTCTGCATGTTCCTGCAGGTGAGCACAATTTGGACAGGTGGGCACATCACAGACAGAATTATAAAGTTAATAGAGCTTAATGAGACACTATCCTAATCCTGTCCTTGTTTAAAAACAATCAAACTAAAATATTATAAATTTAAGGAATTCAATTAATTCAATTAATTTGGGAAATCTAATACAAGTTAAAGTTTTAATAAATTCACAACGGAACACTCTCCAACAACTCTCTATGACGAGGTGACCTTATCTGTCGGATATTATCTGAAATGTTACTGTAGTGAGCGTCACGGCTTGTTTTACCTGTGAAGAGCCACATTTCAGGACATTCCAAACTCGGACGCGCGCACCCGTGCAGCGGCGCTGCGCTGTGTTTGTGAGGGGATGTGTTTCTGAAGCAGCGTGAACGCGCCAATCTGAACTCCATACTCATTCTGGTCTGTCAGTCTTTTTATCTCACACAGTGTGTCTCCCTCCTCTTTGTCTCCTCCTCCAGCCTCATGTTCACACCACCGCCAAGCCGGAGCAGTTTACCTGTGTAGCCGACACTGAGAGTCGGGGGGCCGGCGGAGTCCACTGAGCGGTGCCACGATGCGGTGCCACAAGTTTTGGGGACCATGTTCGCTCGGGTTTTATATTTGGACGGCCATGCTTTTCAAAGGTAGGTTTATGGAAAAGTCGCTCTTTAGCCTTATTAAGTTTTTTTTTCCCTTGTATGTTTTTAGATACTTCTTCAGTGAGTGCACGGGTCTGTTTGGATGAATGAAGGCTATGAGAAGACTGGAAAAACGCTACTTTGAGCTTGAATCAGCCTTCATATGTTATTCCTAAAGGGACTAATGAGTCTAGGTGTGGTGTTTGTAGGAAGCATCTTATTCTAATATCTGGGCAACTTGTTCTTTAGATTAGAACGTACTGGCAATTAGTTTAGAGGCAATTTAGGCTGCTTTAAACTGAAACCTAGTTGCTTTTTATAGTGGGAAGACAGAGATGGAACTTTTAATATTTCATTTTAAGTTACTAAGCTAAGAGCCCCTGAAGGACTGAATCAGTGTAATTTTTTTTTTTTAACATTCAGCAAATGTTATATTGAATGACACTGGCGTCTGAATCTTTAAATGACAAACATCAATCAGGAAAACAAAAATCTTCTTTCTGTACCCTGAATGTGCTTTCAACAGTTTTGTTTCCTTAAATGGGTGATTTAATATACTAAGAGGCATTTTTAAACACTGTTTGCGTGTCTGTGTGCATTTATGTGTTTGTGCATGATGTGTGTTGTGTGCAGCATTAATGTTTGCACGTTCGTGTGCAATGAGATGTGCATGCATGGCTCTAATTCTCTCCTAAGCCCCATCCCATCATCATCATCAGTAGCATCAGCATCTATAACATCTGGGATGTTTACTTACCCGTTTGTGACACAGCGGCTTTGCTGAACATATCCCTTCAAACTTTCTATGTATGCATGTGTGCGTGTGTGTGTGCGTACGCGTGTGTGTGCATGTGCGTGTGTGTGTGTGTGTGTGTGTGTGTGTGTGTGTGTGTCTGTGTGTGCCCTCACCTCTCCATACCGATCCAGTCAGTGGTCATCTTGTGGGTGAGAATGGGGGTGAGAGGTTGAGCTTTAATGACTGAAATAAATACTGAAGGGAGAGATAAAGAGGATGGATTACATGCTGACCCATGACAGGAGGCAGCCACAGTCTTTCATGGACAGTGTTGCTGTCTCACGGTGGGACAGTGTTGGTGTTTAGTGTCAAAGTTGTGGCAGCACTGTTGAAGACATACGTCATGTTATTTAGCACTGAATCTTAAAATCATGAGGCTTTTGTTTTTTTTTTCTCTTAAACAATTCCAAAAAATCTGCCAACAAGGTGAGAAAGTTTCAGTCTTTGCAAAGTCTTTTTTTAATTATTTGCTGCAGTTTTTTAACGTTGAGGTTGACTTTTAGTGATGTGTGCAGTATGTGAATATGATATAGATATGGATCTGTCTATGGATTTCTTTATAATTTTGTACCGTGGCATGTTACATTTGACTTCTGGAATGAGAACAGATGCTCCCGAGGCTTTGAACATGGGGATTAAAGAAGCAGCTAGCTGCTTGTAGGCCTAGTATGTGCACATTCACTGTAAAATTGATAAGCAGCTTTAGTCTCTCAAGGGAAACACAAGACAATAGCCAAAACAGGAGATACAGGACGATTTAGCTTCCTTGAAACTGAAGCATGATTTTGTAACAATTTGTTCTCCATGCCCCCAGACACAATGGATTGACAGATGATGGAGTATGAAATTATTTTCCTGACCCCTCACAGAGAATCAGAGATTGGTGAGACTGAAGTTGCCTGGCACAGATGCTGCGGTAATATCTGCTTGATGTCAAAGCAGCGCCTCATCTCTCTCGATGTCTTCGTCTGTCTCTTTCGTTTCATCTCTTCTTCTCTCGCAGACTCTTTCACGGTCTGCCTGCTTCTCATTTTTTTCCATATTCAGCAATGCTTTACACTCTCCCAGACTCTGCGCTCTTTAATCATGAAGTTTATGTAGATTGGGCTGTTTATGCCCTTGTTCAGCATTTCAGTCATGCGTGAAGGTCTTGTAAGTGCTGCTGTTCGTTTAATGACAACACGAAAACAGTCAACAGGTTTTCTGCCATCCAGTTATCTCAAAAGTTTAAAACTGTGGTTCTGTATATGGACGCCTTAAACCAGCATAACAGTATGGATGTGGTAGCTAGCAGCACAGGTCTTAACTCCTGGATTAGGATTAAACATCCAGTGGTTTTAGGGCCCTGAGCCCTCAACCATAGATTATAAATCTCTTCTATATGAATCCATCCATCCAAAACACCATTAACACACAACACCATATGCTCTGATCCCTGCTCACCACCGTTGTCACACGATGCTGGAAATAATGTGTTAATGGATAGATCCATCTCTCCTTATTTGCTTTCAGCATTGCACACACAAAATGGTAATGAGCATGTGTATAGTACATGCACATGGAAACCTGTTTACCTGTAGTGAAACACAGAAAAGACAGAGTCATACAGAGTAATGGCACACGTCAGCTACAGAAAGTGGTTGAAGGTGGAAATCGATCTTTTTCGGCATTAGTTCATCCTGTGGTCTCCTCCTCTATTGTCCCTCATCCGTCTCTGTTTCACCCTCCCTTCTATCTGCCTGATGCCCCCCTTTTTCCCTCATTACAGGTTTTATATATTACATCTTGTCAGTGACATGCTGCCCTTCTCATATACCTTTTTGTCTAGTGTCTGCAGGTGTCAAAGGCCGTCCTACAATAAGCCCTTTCTTGCAACTTTTGCGTTGCCATCTGGAATTGTAATGAAGACAACATTAGCAACAGCTAATGATAATGAAAGCTGTGAGTCTATAGATGCGCATTATATGATAAAAGGCACAGAATAATTAAACATTTAGTGACATAATTGATATTTTAATATGTGTATGAACCTGACTAACTGCAAGTGCAAAAGCTGAAGTGAACTAACTAAAAACCGACAATACAGCCAATCTCATTTTCATGATGTAATAAAAATACAACCAGTAAGTCAGAGCGCTTACATTCTTACTTCATAACTCTGCTTTCCTAAAATCTCACAAAATGTAAAACCTCTGTTTACGGTTTACTCTCACATCAAAGCTAAGCATAAATAGAAACCCATGCAAAGTTATGAAACGTAACCATTGTACTCTTTTTTTAATGGGTTTAGAGAATTTCCCAGGCTTTTTAAGGACCCTTGATGCCCTGGTTTTACCGTAGCGTCACTTCATTTTCACCGTCATCCAGCTCTATTTCCCTTTTTTTCTGTTTCCTACTTTCTTGTGCCTCCTGTTATCAAATCATCATCTCTTATTCCTCTGACTCTCTCTCTCTCTCTCTCCTTTTCTCTCTCTCTCTTTCTCTCTCTCCTTTTCCTCTCCCTGTCTCGCTGCCTGTGGTTGGGTAATAGGCTGGCCACCTGGGTTAAGATGTAGGTTTAAAGATGCGGAACATCTGGATACTTCACTGCTGACCTCCCCCGTCTCATTCCTCTACCAAATGATTGATAGTGAAATAATGAGGTGCTAGACCATTGCCAAAGTAGATGTGACCTTAATTTAAATCAATGCATACAGCAAACCTTTGTGGAGGCTGCAAACACATGTACTTGGACATAACAAATCACAATGACAATAGTGGAGCCAATACAAGTATCCTCTTTAGTCTCCTGTCATTTGGAGGATGCTTGTTTCCCACAAGCATGAATATAAGACTTAAATTAACTCTTATACCAACACATGCAATCACAGACATTGGCACACAATTTGTTGCAGCCAGGACCTTATTAGTTCTTCACCTTGGGGTGCTTTTCTTACAGACAGTTAAATAACAATCGTCAAGGTCGGCCATATTCTAAAAGAGAGTAGATGGCTTCTGTTAAGGAGGGCACCCATTCACTTGTTTGGGAAAGGAAATGTTTGGCAGGGACTCGTTGGCACACCTATGTAATTTTCGTCCACTCTTCTACAGCAGCTGGATCTTTAAAAAACTAGCTTGATATCTGCAAGACGCATTGCTGATTGTGCCAGTGGAGTTTCAGCAGTGTCAGTATGTGATTTACCTGAGTGTTTCCAAGTTTTATCTGCTGCAAATTTTAATTCAACCATTCAGTGTCTGTGTCAGTGATATTTATTTTTCTATACTCACCCAGACACATACACTAACACAAGATATTTGCATCAGAAAGACTGTGGATGTGTAGCATTTGCCGTGGTGTTGACTGTCCTGGCCCTCAGGGAGTGGCGGCCTGTCAGCGGTTTCTTTGTGCAGGCCTGTTCCCCCTCCAGGTTCATAAATCTGGTCCCGAAGTCCCAGAGCATTCTGGGATCAGAGCCCTGTTATGTTCCAGACTGGATAATAGACTTGGCTTTTTGTTTCAATTGTTGAGATTTAGCAAGCATGTTTACCACAGTGTGAAATAAGATTACTGTAAGTAATGAGGGGTTGGTTTCACAATAGTATAATTTTGATGTCAGCATTTCATTTACTTTTTAACGGACAAGCCTCGAAAGAAAAAACTTGCGTGTACGTTAATGTTGAACTTAACTAAGGCAGGAGGTGCCTGGCCAAAAGATCATACAACAATCTTTTTGGGTCGGATAACAATCCATGATCTTAAACACGATCTGCATCCTGTTAATGCTCTGATTTTATCGTGATAGTCCCCACTGCAAGTTGAGATTCATATCTTTCTATCGCTTTCGTGATTCTTTCGGATGTTTGTCTGCTCGCCGCTATAATTCTCCCACAACGCTGTCTTCTGTTTTCATATTGTGTCACATCCCATCATACTTTTTGCTTAGCTCATATGGAGGATTCATTTGGACAGCGCTGTTATTTATTTAGGAAGTGCTATATGTAAGTGTTTTGAATTGAAAGTTTAGTCGCTTCTAACCAGCTAGCACTGGCTCATCCTGCTCAATGCTTTCCTGCTGCAGCGGGCTAGCAGATTAACAGTTCACAGTGGGTGGTAGCGATTGAACTTTAAACATTCAATGTTTAAATGATGCAATCTATACGATTCATCTGAAAAATAGATCAAATGCCGAACTAAGATCGTCCACTCTAAAGCTAAATTGAAGTCAAATGATGTGAATATTTTTTTTTAAATGCTTTTACTTCAGTTCTTATCTTTCCGACCCTTTTGTCACCACAGCTTTGTTGTGGTCTCGTTCTTTATTCATCAGGATTCATGTTATATTAGCAGGAACCTCAGGGGCCTCAGCCACGCTAGAGGCCCCGTAACCCTGTTCACAGAGTCTGTCTATCAGGCAAGATCATTGATGCAAACAGCAGCTGGTGAAACCAGTTACACATCAGCTGTGGACATAGCACGGGATGTTTTGAAACCTGAAGTAAGCAGCAATCACCAAACCTGTGATAGGCTGAGGCACCTGTCAATCAAGCAAAAACACCTATCCTGAGGACCTAACGTTATGAAACACCTATTGGGATTTTTAAGGACACTGTTCTCTTTCTAAGACAGACTTGAAAATAATGCAGACCTGCCCTTTAAAGCACCTCCACATTTGCCTTCACATGCAGCCATGCGTGTGTGTGTGTGTGTGTTGGACAGAGGCTCAGCCTGGATAGGTTTAGTTGGGCTCATCAGGGGCACTATAAACACCCTGACGTATGAAATAGCATTCCTGTTTGTTTTTATGTTTGGGTGAATGTCTATGTCTATCTCTCTCCAGGTAACAGTGTGTGTGTGTGTGTGTGTGTGTGTGTGTGTGGGTCAGTGAGTGTGAGAAGGAGAGAAGGAGAATATGTCCCTCCGGCCGTCTGTTTGGGTAGCCTGTGTCTGATGATTGTGTTTGGAGGCCTCATCTGAGTGCATTGACCCAGTAAAAAATATTCAGATGGGACAGAATCGCCTAGCTGAATTTCTCTGTGTATGTTAATGGGTGTGTGTGAGATTGTGTGACAGGCAGAGAGCGAGAAAGAGAGAGAATAATAATGTACTTGAGTGCTTTTGCACCCTACTTGCATTTTCAGTTGCCACCGCAATCAAAATCCTATATTTTTGGCGTCACATTTCACACTGTGGAGCATAGTTCGCCTTTATGTTTGGCCTTATTTTCCTTCCTTTCTATTAAAATGCCACCATTAGTTTGCAGATGAGTCTTACTATCTGGTGACGTTGCTAAAATGACTATGTTTTCCAGCTTTTTGTTTATTTCCCAACAACGTAATCGGCTGTAGAATATGCTCATTCAAGTAAATTCAGGACAGGCTACAGTCCTCGCTGCAGTCGGCCCCGGCCTTTCACTGCATGTCATTCCCCCTCTCTCTGCCTCCCTGTTTCCTGTCACTCTCCACTGTGCTGTCCATTAAAGGCATAAAAGCCCAAAAAAATATACTTTAAAAAAAAAATAAAATTCCGGACAGGCAGAGAGAGTGAAAAGGAGGACTAGAGGTAATGAGAGAAAGGCAGAGAGAGAGAGATGGATCAAAAGAGGGGATATTGCAAGATTTAGAAAAGCTTGTAAAGGGATGAAGGCATTGAGGGAGAGAGTAACACTCAACATAGAGAAGAATGAAAAACGTACAGTAGAATAGCCAGGGAACAGGGTATTACAAAAATTGGAGTGGCTTTTAAATGAGAAATAAAAGAAGGTGCAAAGAATTGAGATGAGAGGTGGAGAAAGGATGTATGGGAGGAAGGATGGGTAGAATGTGCTTCTGATTTTCCCTTATCTAGTCACATTTGCATTTGATATTTAAAATTGTGTTGAATCCTGCAACTTTACTGCATTGTGAATGTGTAAATATGCACAACTACTTTCTCCAGGTTCAGTCCAACAGTCCAACAGTCCATCCATCCATTATCTTCTTGTTAAAGCATTACATTTTTTGGGCTGTAACTCATATAGTAGGATTTTATATGCTGCACAAATTTGCAAAACTAGTGAATTTAAGTTTTAAAAAATGTAGTATACAGTAATTAAAATTGAATTAGCTATACTATTCAATACTAACCTAAAAACCATGTGGATAACCTCTGACATAGTTTCTTTTCAAGACACAGGGTCAATGGTGGGACACATCAGTCAGAATATAGCAGTGTTCAGCCGGCTTCTCCTCCTCTTCCTATTTGTCACATTTGCACAGAGCTCCCATGTGTTCGGAATCTGATTTTCCTCTTACCTTGGGCACATTATGGAAATGATTCCTTTTTGCTGATGTGAAGCAAAATTATCCATTATTTTTATTTTAGCAGATGCATAGCTGCAGTTGTCCCATACGGACTCAGTAGTGGCTGCTGTTGTCAGTATCTCAAACCACCCCCCTGTCCTCATGTTGTCAGTTCTTAAAGTGCTCCTTCTAATCCCTTTACAAAATAGTGGGTCCAATTCCAAAAACACCCACAATTTTATTTATGTCCTTAGTATTTGAATGACTAAAACTTTAAATAAGGAGCTGGAGCCTGTCCCAGTATAAACTGACTGAAAGGCAGGGTGACACATTCTTGGACAAGTTGTCTTACCACCACAGGGCGCAAAGCATAATGCATAAAGATATACAGACCAAATTTACATCTCTTTGTTTCTCACATTCTAAATTTCCTCTTGATTCTCTTTCACAATAATCTGCAGGATAACTATCACATCCAATATTCTTCTAATAAATGTTGAGGAAGCAAACACACAGAAAATTGTCTTTGTCTCTAAGGAGACCTTGTGAATGTGTGAAATGTATTAATATTTTTAGGGGTGCTGCCGAGCTGAAATAAAAGGTCCCCTTGGGTGCTGAGGCCCTCTGGGTCCCTGAGGTGCCCAGAAGCAGTCTGGCTCTGCTTATTAAACTAGAACTAATTATTTATGCAGACATCCAGGAGCTCAGGGGCAACGTCAGTGTGCTGTATCAGTGAAGTTAGGTTAACTTGCACATATCAGTGTACAAGGTTTTAACGCACACTAAAAGAGTGTCAAAGACGCGTGTTACCTGTTTCTTCTACGTTTGAAATGCAAATGAGCACAGACGAGGCAAAGAGAGGCAACGGTGACTTCTAAATGTGTGTGTGCGTGTGTGTGTGTGTGTTTTGATAGGAATACATCAGGCAGGGTTGCAAGTCTCCTCTGGGCAATCTTTTGAAGAAAAAAAAATTAAAAAGCAGTTCTAGACTTATATTATGAAAAAAGAGAAAAAAAATCTTCTTTTTCATCCTTTTGTTTTCTAGATGACCAGAAATAGTGGTTCACACTTGATCATCACACCCTGACAGTCCAATGCTGGTAATATAGGAATGTAAACTATGTGTATGTGTGTGAATCAAAATCCTATGGCTCATTGTGACTTTGAAATTAAAAGGCTCTAGCAGTCTGAATGGTTTTGGGATATTACGTTTTTTTACTTCCCTGGTTTTCTGCTTTGAATCATACTGTTCCCTCTTGTAAGACAACAAAAATCAACAATTTACATAATAATATATTTGTTACTACTTTTATTACAATTTTAATATATAAAATCTATAATTGAATATAGTCGTGCACGTTTCAGTACAATGTTTGAATTCAGACAGTTGAGCACCATGTACAATCTGCAAAAATGTGGTAAAATGTGACCTGAAATGTGACATGATTCTTTTGGGCATTTCAGGCATTGGGTCATCCTTAAAGTTTAAGGGAAGAATGTTGAAAAAAGAGGTGACCTTCTCAGTAACTTGTGAAAAAAATTGACGTAAAGAAGAAGTTTGCTGCTACATCTGTCACTTTTAATTATTTGCAGGTAACTGTTAATTTCAGGAATGCTTTGATCAAAAGAGTATTAGTATTAGTTAGTATCTCCCTCCGCATGATGTGCTTCATTGTTTTTGATTCAACCAAGAACTAAGTGTGTGTTTATCAAGGAGGGAATTCATGCTCTTTTGAGGGGGCCTTTGCTGCCAAATCAAACTGTATAACCATTTACAATGAATGGTCAGTTCCTTGATCTAAGTGCCTCTGACTGAAGTTAGGCAGACCCCCCCCACACACACACAGTCACACAGCTCTGTACACATCTTTGCTGCCGAGGACTGAGCAGCTCCGCAGCAGTGTGTGGTCTGTCAGGTTGTATTCATGGGACACAATGGTGACATTTCTGGAGGGTGCAGGAGAAGTCATTTCACTGCATTTTTCGATGACACTTCAGGTTTGACATTCAGTAACATTTTGGCTTGAAGCTTGGTTCCCTGGTAAAGATGATTGTTTCCTGACCTTCTAATGATAATACCTTAAAATAGTTTAGCTTTAATCTATTATGAAATGTGTTGTAGTGACAATTGATTATTTGGATAAGGTCACTAATCAGTGACCTTATCTTCGACCTGAACAGGGCATCATGGTGACCCCTGACATTTCCTGTAATGACCCACATGGTGTTAAAGCGATCCAGTATTGATCGCCCGTAGTTGCTTATCATTAGTATGACTGTTTAGCATGTACACACACACACACACACACACACACACACATGCATACGCAATTGATATACCTACCAGGGTGCACTCATTTTCTTCTCTTTAGCAGGGAAGTAAGGTTGATAGTAGTTAAGGCTGTGTGTTTGTGGAATTTATATGACAGACACAAAAAGGTCAAACCTCTTAAAGTGACATCTATTGGAGAATACAGATCGTCCTCTAGTTTTGTGGAAAAAAGGTCACCGGGTCAAAGGTGGAATGCGTCTTTGAAAAGTTTTTTTCTAATGTTATTACTTGACAGTCCTTTTTTAAATATTACATATTGTATCTTTCTATATCCTGTTCTCACTTACATTTTGTGCAACACATACCTTTATCTTGACAAGAGAACATCGGATAAATCCATCTAAAACAAAAGATATATTTGATTAAAAGTTAACATGAGAATAAATGAGACTTTTAAGTCTTATTGATAATTGACTTTCTTTCATCTTTGCTCAGAGCAACACCATCATGCTTTCTAAGGAAAAGGACAAGGGTTGAGAACGGGGAGGGTGCTGAACAAACAACAAACCTTCCAGCTCCCCCGTTCCCTCTATCTACCTTCCTCATTCTCCTCCTCTGCTGGAGTTTGTTTGATGAGACTGTTTGAAAAATGATGTCCTCTTGCCAGCTTCTCATATCAGATTCATCCGTGAGATAATTTAAAAAATATAAACAAAGCAAACAAACAAATAAAACCAATATATGGATCTATCCCTTCATCCCTAGTGCACGCTGCACAATAGCATACACATGTGCACACTGCGTTTGTTTTCGAATTAAAGCTGTTGGCACAGTGGTTTATTTTATTTCATTACTTAATTCCTTGTGAACATGGTTATATGAGACAAGCGGCAATGGAGACTGAGCTTTCAATTCTTCTTCACTGACTTCATTAGTTTTGTTATGTCGGTTAGGACCTCAGTTCACATTTCATTGTAATAAAACACAGGGGAGATGGGTGGGTGTGTGTGTGTGTGTGTGGGGGGGGTGTGGACAGGATAATGGCTCTGGATGAAGCTGTATTTAAATATGTGTGCAAGTGCTTATGCAAAACGTATTGTGCATAGATAGACAGATTTATAACTTTGTGCAGGTTTGTATTGAATTATTGAGATTGTGTTTTTGTTTTTGCAGAACTCATGAGCAGAACAGCCATCAAAGCACTTGCCTGGGTGTCCATTCAAACATGTTTACAGTGAAAGAGACAGATAAAGAATAAGGCATAAAAATGTGTCTAAATCTATCTCTGTGGGGGTGAATGTGTTTGAATGTGTGCCCGTGGGAAGCCAGGGATCCACCAATCCAACTTCCACGAGAAGATGTGGAACCTGGACAGATGGATGCATAGATTGAGAGGATAAGGTCTGGTGTATTAATCAGAGTCTGTGTGGCTCCTAAGGAGCAGTGAAAAGGTTTCTGCTGTGCTGAGCAGCTTCTTGCAGCTCGTCTGTCTCTGACCTCAGACTCAGTCCTGCCATAACTCTCCTCATTACAGCCTTAATGGGCCAATCAGCACTGTGCTGGGCCAAAGGCACACTCCTCTCCTTTCTCTTTCACAGCTTTACAGATCTGTAGAGCTGGCTCCCCTCCTTCGCCGTAATCCTCTCTCCTTGTTTCATTTCTGTCTTCAATCTTTTTTTTTATATATATATTTGTCCACTGTATTTTTGTACGAGGGAGTCGTTATGCTATCTGTTCATGGGGGTTATCTGCTCAGCACATTTTCTATCTGCCTATCAGTGGCAGGTTGTTTATGTACTGCATTAAAAAAAACAAACCTCGGGTGGTGTAAAACATGTCATTGAGTACAAAAGAAGGCTGTTTTTCTCAGCTTCTGCCTTTCTTTTTTGCAAAGGCAGACTATATTCACACTAATTTGTCTTCTGCTCATCTTCAGTTTGCTGTTGAAATGTCATGTTTGTCATTGTAGTGGATTTCCAATACCAGCCTGAAAAGTAATTCATCTCTATTCACCTCCGCGTGCACAAATGCAGTACTTGAGATGTAGCACCTGCTGAGAGTGAGATCAGTGACTCCAAGGGCATTAACAGCGTGGTCTGACTGTGTATGTGTGTGTGTGAGAACGTGTTTGTGTGTCACTCTCTCCCTTTATTTTTTGGGAGAAATGGGATAGTGCTAAATGTGTGTGGAAGGTTAGGTAAAGAGGATCAATAATGCTGATGAGAGTCGGGCCAACAAACACATCATCCTAATCACCCTGGACCCGAAGACTACACCACCTCACAGTCCTGCCACTGCGTGTATGTGTGTTACAGTCTGCTGATGTATATGCAGATGTCAGCACTTGTGCTTATTTATTCATTATTCATCAAAACTTTCAGCTGTACAACAGACATGACTCTTATACATTGTTCATACCAAACGCAGCTTTACAGGATGTGGTGTAGGAATCAGGGACATCTTGGCTCAAACTGTGTAGACTCAATAGGTACAGTATATTGCAGTGTGTTTGAATTTCCACTGGGTAAATTATAATCTGGCTGCAGCCTGCTGCCAGAAAAGGAAGGGACAAAGGTTAGGAAAACCATTAAAGCTACTTTCTGGATTAGAAATCAGCCTCAGTACACAAGGATATGTTCCCATAGCTCAAGCCAAATTTTTTTTTGCTCTAAAAAAATTCCTTTTCTGGAATTCGATTGTTCCAGCACTAGATTTATGGTTCACAAATGCAAACACCCTGTGTATATAAATCAAGGAGAGACCTTCAGAAATCTGTTGTGACTGGGGGGGGGGGGATTACCTAAGGTCAACAATGAACTAAAATGCTCAAATATTGATGGTTTGTTTGGAATAACTTTTAGTACAGAGTGGAAAATGCTTTGTATTCAGAATATTTATCATGCAAACCATCTTTTCTCTTGCTCCTGTTGTGTATCCAGGATCCCTGCAGGGGGAACACCAGAGGAGGCTGTACAAAGAGCTGCTGGCTAACTACAACAGGCTGGAGAGACCTGTGGTCAATGACTCAGCTGCCATCTTGGTGGAGCTGGGCCTCACACTACTGCAGATCATCGACGTGGTGAGGGAGAAACTTTTTTTGTGTTTTGTTTGTGTGTGTGTGTATGTGTGTGTGTGGCTGGGTCTTGAGTTTGTAGTGGTGCAGAGATGTAGGTAGATGGCAGGATATGTGGTTTGTATTATGTTGGGCATGTAATACAGTGTGTAGTTTAATGGAAAGTGGGATTCCTCCTGTGCTGCTGACTTTTGCATAATTTTACCTTTGAGGAATTAAGCTGCTTATTATAGATGTGATTAAACAACAATGGAATATTCTCAGAGAAAACAGAGCAGTATTATGTGTAAAGAGAGCAATGCCCTCGAAATATGTCTTATGTCTGAGCAACCTGCGTATTTGTTTTTACGTTTGTGGCTGTGAGGCTCTATTACATTACATTTACACATTCGGTAGATGCTTTTATCCAAAGCGACAACACTAAATCATTAGTGCAGTAGGAGACCTCGGTGTAAGTACTAAGCACTACATCTACTCAACAAGCGCAAGGAGATCAGGTAGAGAAGTGCAGTGAAAGTGCATAGGAATACTAGTAAGGCTTGTTAGGGTGTGAGAGGTGTTAGGAGAAGAGACGCTCTCAGATTAGTTGAGTCTTCAAGAGACTGTTGAAGATAGAGAGGGACGACTCCTCTGATAGGATTTGGTAGCTTGTTGCACCATTGGGGAACCGCAGATGAGAACAGTCTGGACTGCGACTGCCTTACATGCAGTCACATAAACAATGCCAGACGACATTCCTCAGAGGAACGTAATGACCGAGAAAGAGCATAAGCCTGTACAATTGAGTTCAAGTAGATGGATGAAGACATCGAAATCCCTCTGTACACAAGCATTAGTGACTTGAATTTGATTCGGGCGGCCATGGGTAGCCAGCGTAGGCCGATGAGTAGTGGTGTGACATGTGCCATTTTAGGCTGATCGATGACGAGACAGGCTGCAGCATTCTGGACTATTCATATTAGTGTAATAGTGTGTTTTCTGAGAGAGTGTTGTTGCAGCTGTTGGTGCCCATTGAAATAAGTGAAAGATCCAGTAGCAGGTTTGTGCTTATGAAACAGTGTTAAATGTTGGCGGAAGTAATGCACTTCTGCTGTTTGACTTCTATTACATAAAGACCTTCTGGACTGGGACACATAATAATTCCTGCCACACATGCATCGGCACACACACACACACACACACACACACACACACACACACACACACACACACACACACACACACATACATTTTGAGGACTCTAAAATCCTCATTCATTGTTCTTTACTTTAACTGACACCTTGTAGGTTTTAGGTTATTGACTCTAATGTTTTATTGTTTCTGTATGAATTTATATTTTTTGGCAGTTCCACTAACTAAGGCAGTTTAAGTGTTTTGGTCCTCAGGAGCAGTTGCCAAAGGAACGGGTTAGCTTTGCTTATTTACTTTCCCCATCCATATTTTCTCATGTTGTCCGGTCTGTAGATTAGAGATCAGAGTCAAACGTTCCTCAAGAGCCACTGTCCTGTCAGTGTTTTGTTTCTACTTGAGTTTGACATCGCTGACACATTCCCAATTTATGAAAATTACCATTTCTTTCTCTGCCCTCCGGCCCGTGACCCAAAAAGAAATCAGTCCAGGTCTACCCTCTTTAATGACTTTTCAAACTGTAAAAATTGTTCTCAGAATAGCAGTGGGCCTTCAAATGAAGCCTCGACTCATTACCCACCAGAGAGAACCTAAAACCTTTGAGACACTCTGCATGCTGTATGAACTTTTGTCTGTCAGCCGGCCTACAGAGACAGAAGGCAGTTTGGGGAAGTGTTAGCTTGTTAAATACCGTAAAGTGAGTATCATACCAGCCAGATGCCAGTTTTCATTTGTCAGAAAAGACAGATACAGCAGTTTGTGTGTGTCTTCGTCACACAGGACCTCGTGCTTTTTACAGCGGGGCAATTTTAGGATTGTTAGTCCATGTTCTTGGTAGTTGTTGTTGTCTAGTTTGTCTGACAGTGGTGGAATGATGAATGTTAACTCACATACTCTAGAGCTCCTAACAGAGTCAACTGGAACAAGTAACCCAATTTACACCCTGTGGTTATGTGGCCATTAGACTGTAAAAGGAGGATGGGACAGAAGCTGTCTGTATAGCCCCTGAATGGCTGGGAAAAACGGTGGGGAGTAATCTTACTGTCACACTGACACTTTGATGGCAGTAACGCTTAGGTGGGATTCAGCCCAGCCAGCAGTTTGGATGCTTATATATGGTGAATTAGATTTCTGGAGTGGGTACATTTGCCCATTCAACCTGGCCAGAGGGGCTGAATTTCAGTCAAAAAGACACATTTCAATCCACATAAAAGATCTGTCACCACATAAATAAAATAAAAATAAAATAGAAAGATGTTTATCTAAAAACTGAGAATAGCTTGTGTCAGTGTGTGAGATTGATTCGAATTGTGTAGCAGTAATTGAGACCCAGAGGTGTGCAGGCATACTTTAATTTTTACTGTTGACTTGTCATGGGAACACTACTGTGGCAAAACAAATTAGTAAGAAAAGACAAAGTTAATCAGTCGACATATTATGGAGATAAATACTAAGCAGATTTTTGTGTGTTAATTTGATGACTTGCAGAGGGGACTGCATGGATGCATTTTTCAGTTTCAATTTCCTTTTGTTTCTCTTTACTCTGGGTGTTTTGGCAGTGTAGTTAGCCTCTCCGGTTTTGGATTTTTATACATTTCATACTAGTTTTACTTTAGTATATGAGCCTCTCCCCCACAGATACTAATCAGATACATGTTACCAGAAAACACAGAGATGATTAGTCACATCCTATGGTCACATCTAACAATTTCATACATCAATATTAATATACAAGAGTTAGAAGATTGACCTTTTAATGGGAGGATGACAATAAATATTTTACTTCAAGTAGATTAAGAAAAGTTAAGCCTGTGTCAGTGTGTTTATTGTGTATATGCTCTATATGCTCTATTATTCACACATGGCTGCAGGCATTCTGGCATTCTGACCTTGAATAAGTGAGTGAAGTTAATATTTTCTGGTTATAAATTTTACATGACCCACAATTCTATTTTCATCACTTCATCAAAATGGTAACACACACACACACACACACACACACACACACACACACACACACACACACACACACACACACACACTAACCACTGGGGGATTTGAAATCTCTGGAGAGACACACATTTCCAATCATTACTTCCAGCTGTGACTTTTGCTCCATCATCTGGGTCATCTGCTTCCAGAAAAGACAATGTAGAGGGGTTTGCCATATGTGCCCGCATTTCCAAGTCAGAAAAGTGACAAAGAAAGAGAAAGAGAGAGAGAGATAAATGGATAAACTGATGCAGTGTGTTGAAAAAAGGGAAACCTCTTTGATCCCATTCAGCCTTACTCGCCTTTCAACCAAAGAATCCATGCAGGCATTCCTGCTCTCCTGACTTTTCCACTCTGCACTGGGAGCAGAGAAACTGTGATGCTTGCAGAAATGTTAATTTCACCTTCCAGCTAGAATATGAGCAGCATAATTTCCCAAATGCTATATGCACCTTGAAAACATTTTTGAAGTTCGTTCTTTATTTGGTAAAGATAGTGGCTTCGATCTGCATTGTTTCCATTTATTTATATTTTTAGCTTTATTATCTTTATTTTGGACAAATGCTCTGTGTTAATATGATTACATTTGTCCCATTGTTTATTGGGACCACCGTGACATTATACTGTTCAACGCCAATGTTTAAATCCAATGGGACCTATAGTATTTTAGTTGCTATAAAAGGGCTGTGTATATTGTTAGATGGCTCCACTGTGAAACCGTTCAACAGAACTACACTTGGTTACATAAAACCAGCTTTCACTCAGTTTTGGATAGCCTGGTTTGTTCCTCTTTGGATATGCAAAACAACTGGACTTGCAGATGACAAAGCCTTTCTCCACTCTATTAAATATGGATTTATCTGGTTGGGTTCTTTTATACAAAAGAACATTTCTTTTCTAATCTTCTCTTCCTATTTTTCTGTTTCTGTCTTCAGGATGAGAAGAACCAAGTGCTGATGACCAATGCCTGGCTGCAGCTGGTGAGTCAAGTTTGAGAAGGGCACATTATCCCAGATTTAATATGCTTTGATTATATTTATGATTTTATTACACAGTTATCATCTAAATACATTGTGCCTGTTTCTCAATTTACTATTGCCACTACAATAAGTACTTGTTGATGATAATGAATTTAAAGAATGTGTGTGTGTGTGTGTGTGTGTGTGTGTGTGTGTGTGTGTGTGTGTGTGTGTGAGAGAGAGAGAGAGAGAGAGAATAAGAGAGAGGGGCAGTGATGTTGTGTATGCATGTTCAGTGCTGGCATCAGCATACTCAAGAAAACATCACTTCAGGCAGATTGTCAAGCAGAGAGTGGGATGAGGGGAGGAGGACGAAGAAAAGGGAGGAAGAGTGCAGCATATTAAGTGGCTGTCAACTTGATTGTTAATGGACTTAATGCCAAAGGACAAAAAATTCCGATTCACAGCCTCAAGCCCAATTAGCCCATGCATCAGTGCTAGGTTTTTAAACAAAGACACAGTTTTCATGAACCAGGCGGAAGAACCATCTTTAGCTCATTGTTCTATAGTGATGTCATCGTTAAGGTGTTTCTGTCCAGGATTCAAATGAAAGAGTTAAAAGAAGAGAGTGAGTGCATGAAATCCACAGCAGCAGTTTTACACTGAATGTAGCTGTTTGACTGAAAATGGTTATAGATTGTTGCATTTTTGAGCCCATTGGTTATGCCTGCATGGTTAGAAACACATTTTCAGGAAATGACCTTTACTTTCTTTCCTTGATAACCACAGAATTGCTGTTTAATTTTAGAAAACAGTACTACAAGGATAATTTTACCCCTCCATTTTCATTTTCTTCCTGCAGCAAGATGCAGCCCTTCTCATTTCTATTGAATAGGCCATTTTCTTGTAAGAGTTCAATAGATTCAATTAGTTCAGCTAGTCATTGGACATTATGGGTTTTGTTTTGCAGAGCATGAGACTTATTGCACCCATTGTAAAAGAATGTAACGACATCTCAAAGTCTTTAGTGAAAATCTCTCTTTTTTCCTCAGTACTGGACCGATATCTACCTGAGCTGGAATCCAGAAAACTACCCTGGCGTCCAGAACCTGCGATTCCCTTCAGACCAGATCTGGACTCCTGACATCCTCCTTTACAACAGGTTAGAACTACTGCTACTCATCTCAGCCTTAAAGGTTGTGACCTTTTTTTTGTTCTTTTTAGATTTTGTTCTTGTCCTTGTTTTAGATTTTTATTTTTCCTGTTTCCTGTTGTCAAATGTGCTAAGATAGGTGTTGTAATCTGACATTGTCAGTCCTCTGCAGTCGGTAAACACACCTACAGAGACGGCATGCTTTCTTGCTATTTTTATCTTTGAGAAGAATGAATGAAATATCACTCTAATCCTTCTGATACGCTGCTATTATATTAAATCCTGTCTTTAATCTCCACAAACCATAGCAGTATCAGGGTTACTTTAAGCCAACCTGATAAACAAACACCCAATCAAACACAAACCCAATGACACAGGCAACAGGAGGAGACAGTAACTCTACTGCATCCAATAACTGTAACTTCCTCACAGATGGAAATTTGCTCCAGTAGAAGAAATAGAAAAACTGTATTTAAATTCCACGTTTAGCTTTCTTATTGATTGAAAAGAAGTAAGGCATATTTTGACCATCCATTTTGCTTAATTGAATAGAATTAACAAGTTGGAAGTGATTTTATACTCTGTCCATCATCTGCCACTAACAAAATATCAAATGTCACAACTCAAACTGCCATCAGACTTCTTAAAACGTAATACAACGGTTGGCAAAGGCTGTTAATGTCCTTGGGGATTCGATTTGGCCTTACTAGTTAACAATAACGTTACCAATGTCATATATAATGAGCTATTGATGTCAGAATGCTGAATTAAAACAAAAAGTGTTTTTATTTTTTTTACACATTAACAAGACATTACAGCTGAGGTCAAAGTCCTTATTTTTATAAATGAGGCTGAGCGAGCTCATTGCATTTTGTAATTCAGGTCAGATTTGTGCTGTTTGCTTATCCACTGTTCTTCACGCTTCTGTGCAAGGCTTTCTCGAGTCAATTAGAAATGTAGGCCAGTTGTTTCTCTGCAAAACAACTAATTTCATTGCGTTTGCATGCTTGAGTGAGAGACGGATGATCTGGTCTGAGGCTGAGGAGAAATAAAGGGGAAAAGATAGAGAGATTCTGTCACAAAGAGAAAGACAATGACACAGTTAGAATATGTGCAGAATAGTCAAAAAACAGAAGATTTGATAGATTTGAACACATTAACTGAGGTAAAGAGAAACGGCCATGCAGTTTCTTTTCATGTCTGTATTTCCCCCCAATACACACACTAACACACACACATTCCAGGGATCACAAGGACAAAACAAAAGGTTTTGGGGTATTAACCCAAATTTTAAAAGCTCAGCTTTTAGACCCGCCAGGATTACCCATCCTAATCTCAGTCTTTCCCCATCTCTGCCTTTTACCCTCTGCCTCCACTCCTCTCTCTCCCTCCATCATCCATCCCGCCTTACCATCTCTCTTCTCATCTCATTCTATTTGCGTCTCCCTCCGTCTCTCTTTCATAACTCACTGTCTCACTGTAATTCACTCTATTCAATCAACTCTTTCCCTTCATATTTTATCGTTCCGATTCTTCACTGACTCCTCTTTATAAATCATCCCATCTACCTGTCTCTGTCTGTCAAGGTGTCAGCATGTTACTCTCTCTTTCCTCTCACAGCCTACCTGCTTATGTTTTGCTAGTTACTCACCTGCCTTCTCTTGTGCTGCATCTGACTCTGCTACCTGCTCAAAATCTGTTCATGAAAACAACCATTTTGTCCACTAGATATTACTAATATGTTTTGCCGAACATTGGATTGGAGTAGAAATTACAGCTGTCTGGATTATGTTCACTTCTAATTTTTTAAACATATATTGCACGGAAGTCATAGGGTAGAGGTCAAACCGGAAGGTTGGGTGTACAAAGCAAAGGACTTTGACACCAGAGACACGGGGTTCATGTCCTGCATCTGAGGTGTTGTGAGGTTCAGGCCTCAAACACATTTGGTTATGGCGATGATGCCATATATTTATGATTAAGTTAAAGTGTTGATGTTGCTGGTTTTCAGCCTAAGACTATTGCTTACCTTGATGAAGTTAGCAGAGAGGATCAGTAACATGAAGCTGAGGGGGAAAATGTACTTTACAGCTGAACCAGAAGGTTTACATGCCCCCTGAGGAGAAATGAAAATGTACAGTTTTCAGCAATAATATTGATCGCTGCTGGAAACACACACATATGCACACCTAACTGATTACCCAACACAACTGTGAGCGCTCATCTCACTAATACACGATAAATGCCTGTGCACACAGGCACAAAATTACAAAAAAAAAAACACATTCAAATAAATCTGTGCAGGCAGTAAACTCTTCACCACACCGCATACACACATATACACACTATCTCACAATTACACACAGTAATGGCACCACACACGCCATTACACAGTGGGCCATCAGTGCACAGCCAATAACACGCTAGTCTTACTGTGCTGAATAGCAATTGCATACTAGCATGCTGCTCAGACAAGCGCTCGCCATAAATCCGTTCATTCATTTCTGTGATTTTAATACGAAGTTAATGATGTGCTGAGGTCAGATGCTATGTCAATACGGAGTGTGAAAATAATAATTGAGATTTTTTTAGTGAGATTTCTTTTGTAAAAATGTGATATTGTCTGTGATGAGTCATTCAGCTCATATATCATTCCAGTGTGAAATCGCTCGTATTGCTTTTCATATTTTCAGATCATTGTGCTCACACTGTCTCACACTGTCTTACAATGATGTTTTACGCATGGACAATCTATGCCGTGACTCATGGATTTACCATCAACACCACATCCATGCATACTGCCTGGGGAAATTATCTTGTTATTCACCGTATTTGTCCGGGTTTCTGTCCTGTGATTGATAGCTGACATCATCTGATTCAAATCAAAAGGTAATAATTGCTGCGTGTCCAATGCCTATCAGCAATGGCTCAGACTAATTCGTAATTCATGTCATGAAAACTGAACCTTCTCATTATTAAGTGCAAAGATATTGATGGGTTTAGTTGAGAGAAACTGAATATTTTGAGATACTGAGATTAAAATTAAGGTTGTGACAAAAGGACAAATGTGTTTGGCATCTACTCAGACAGAAGCTCTCACTTCATTGAAGAGAACCCAGCTGTAAACTTTCTGTTGGCAGCCTGTGTACACATGACTGTGCATATGTGTGTGTGTGTGTGTGTGTGTGTGTGTGTGTGTGTGTGTGTGTGTGTGTGTGTGTGTGTGTGTCAGGTGAACATGACTTGTGTGTGTGATTGTGTTTGTATAAATGATATCCAGATCTGAAACAGCTTTGCAAGCCGTTGACCTCCTCTCTCATTAGAGGGAAAAAGTCAATGGTCTCAGTTGACTGGGGATCGATGAGGCACATGAAGGACATCCAACTCAGGTAAACCACAGACTGAATCCAAATTCTGCCAGCAGGGAAGATAGATGTACAACACAGACAAAGCTTTGTGACAGGCAAGGGGAATTAATCAAATAAATGGATACTTGGAGGGTTTGTTAGTTGTTTTTTTCTACAGATGGATGGTTGAATGGATGGACAGATGGGCAGATTTGATGACTTTTCTTTGATCACTTAAATGAATAAATGATCTTGAAATAAAACACAGGAAAATATCCACTGTCTTCAGGACTGATGTGGATGACGGTCTAACAACATTTTTTTGTGAATGTGGGAACGATGTCAGACACAGTCTTTTCTGAGACTTTTCTTTTCTTTGTGTGTGTGTGTGTGTGTGTGTGTGTGTGTGTGTATGTGTATACAAAGATGTACTAAATAATATATCCAATAATGAAGCTCTCATGATAGCTACATAAGAATTTGCAGGTTTGAACAATAACATATTCACATGCAGTTTTAGTTAGTAGCATACATGCCTGAGGTTTTTACTAAAAGAGAAAAAAAGTATTTACATGTACAACAAATGATGTAACATATCATTAGCTGCAACATAATGTTTCCAAGCCTTCTGTTCCCTCTTTCCTTAGTTTATGATTTGAAGATGAAGATGCTTATAAGTAATCCATTCAGCATTGCTAATATGTGTATATGCTCTCTGCCTCTATTCCAGGAATAAATACTTCCAACTGTAAATTACAAAAATACTGTACATCTGGCCTGCAGCTTCCCTGTCCATCTAGTTAACCATAGAGCCTTAAGGCTGGCAGACAGAATGCCTAATGTCAGGACCCCCTGAGGCTGTTTAGTTGACTGCTATATTCCAGGGATATGACTTCATCTACATGGATTGATGGGTCTCTCTGCTGACCCTGGGTAGCTCTCAACTGTGCGTGGAAAAGCTTCAGGAAAAAACTGTTAGCGTTTCTCCTCCGGTGCAATTACATATTATTTTACTCTCTTTCATTATTATCTTTTTGATTTGACAAATTTATATTAAAAAAAATGTTTTCATAGAAATAATGTTAAGTTGATAGGAAGAACTCTTTGTTGTTCTTTCAGCCTCTACAAGAACAGGCATCAGCCAGAATTCTTAAAATTGATTTTACAGGTACATAATAAATGTGATGTTACATGTTCTTGCCCAGTCTGGCTTGATGATGTCACTTTAGATTAGAGCATATTTTTAATTTCTGCCTTAGGTACACTTTGTGACTTCCTTCTTTTTGTCATTTGTGTGTGTGTGTGTGTGTGTGTGTGTGTGTGTGTGTGTGTGTGTGTGTGTGCGCACCTGTGTGAAGGCAACAGCAGGTGTTGAGTGAGTAAGAGGAAAGCATGGTGACTCATGTCCCATGGTACAGGGACCAGTCACTGCCACCATTGTCACTGTCGGTCAGTCTCTGTTTACACCTTACCCCACTCTCTCATGTCCACAGTAATCTTTCTCCTGTGTGTATGTGTGTATATGTGTGGGTGCTCTGTACAAATATGATCACTTCCCATTCTCCCAGGGCTATCATATGTCCAGTTGTACACGTTGAATAACTGAAATGTGTACATTGCGAAATGTCCACTACTCCAAAGTGTTTTATTTGAAAATCTTCAAATAATTTATCTGAACAGTAATAAAATTAAATCTACTGATTAAATGAGACAATTATTTTCAGTACACGCAAACTATAATGAAGTAGGTTATTTTAAGACTGATTTCCTTTGATTACTTTTTAAAGTTTGAACAGTTGTCTTTATGTGCTGTAATTTTTCTTTTTTAGACTACATCTTTAAGTAACTCTTGTATTGTATGGTACATCTCATTTGTTCTGCACATGTGCATAACTTGTACAGTATGCACCCTCTGACACACACACACACACCCTTCAGAAAACTCTCTGCTGTGATGTGTGTAAGCGCTGATTGCAGAAAAGCACACACCTTCAGATAAAGTAAGGCCGAAGCTTGAATAATTCATCGTATTGCTCTGCCTTTGCCAACCCACACATTCCCCCTTCCAGCACCTGGAGCCACAGCTGATAAACACATAGTAGAGACATAATTTACACCTAACCGTCACTTAATCCCCCTTGAAAAAGGTAAATCACTCAATCTGAGCACAGGCGGGGATAAATAAAATGGTTCCATCTACAAGTTCTGTTAAGATGCAGACCACGTGAGGCATGAGGCTCCAGGATGTTTCAGACACACTGGCGTTATCTCTCTCACAGGGGAATGCATTGTGTGTGTGTGTGTGTGTGTGTGTGTGTGTGTGTGTGTGTGTGTGTGTGTACATGTATAGGTGTATTGTGTGGTCCTTTGTCCTGTATGTAGAGTTCAGTGTGTTGGTTTGAGTCTAATGTCGGTGTGGACTGTAAAGTGAAAGGGACTGTCCGCTCTCTCTAAAGAGCTTTTGTACGGCCTGCATTGACAAATTGGATTTGGCTGATAGGAATGTGTGTATGTGTGCGTATGTTAGGGGTATTGCATGTTTTGAATGAAAACACTGCACTACTTTACACTAGTATTTGTTATTCTTTCCGTCTGCTGTAAAGCCGATCTGACATAAGAGATTTGTGCCTGTTTTGTTTCACTTATTTCGTCTGCTTTATTATTGAGTTTTCTACAATGTCAGTAGTTTCCTTTAGTCTTTGTGCAGTGGTATGGAGTAGTTTTTACATTCACATTCTACTGTTGTAGCCTCGGGAGGAGAGTGTTAATGACATTCAAATGTCAACATACTTGCAACAGTAACACGAATTGGTGAATGGATTAAAGGCTGCTGACTTGTTGCCTCTTCATTTTTAATGAATACTTAAAACTATCTAATCTTGCATAATGTTTAAAAAAAAAAAACTTTTTGGACCAACATGTGGTGTTGAAGTTTTCCAAATCCCAAACTCTAGTCTCCATGCAGACTGTCAACAAGTGGGGAAAGATCCACTATCAGTCAACTGTCCTCCAGGTTAAACAGCTGAGAGGAAATATAAAACCCACTGTCCGACTGATTAAAATAGATACAGCGCAACTGGTTATGTAACTGCAAATGAGGTCATGTAAATCCAGATAAATTTTAACTAAGACATTCAATTAAATAACACTAGTTCTCAGTGGGAGGAAACAGGATGGTCCAAAACAAATTCATAATATTTACTGGTTAAAGTTGAGTACTAATCTTCTCTACAGCTGCCCTAATGTTTTCCCCACAGGCTCAGCAAGCGGGGTAAAATAAAAAAGAGAGATGAACAGAAGGAATAATTTTGTCCAGCTACTTGCTAGAGTGGAGAATCAGTTTGTCTGAAAACAGAATTTTGGACACATACTGCACAAAGAAAAAAAACAGGAAACACTGCGTAAAATCTCCACAAGTTAAGACTTTGCCTCAGGCACTTTATTTAAGAGTTCACACTGTTGACACCAGAGGAGCTGCTCTTTAATTCTTAATTAGAGTTCAACTGCAGTGCCACATCTGAAGTGGAGCTAAGGTTAGGTTTCTGGGCATTTTTCTTTACTATGAGCCCCTGAAGACAATGTTTGCTACTCCAAGACTCTCAGAGAAAACAGATTCTGTTTTGCTCAATTAGGTCATTCCCAGCAGGCACCAGACGTCAATGAAACCTCAGAAAGATGTTTAACTCTAACGACTGTAATGTCTGACAGACGTTAAATTTTGATGGGATGGGATTTGCTCATGTCGTCAGTATTTTACCTGAAATGAACATTGGCATTGGACTGACCCTGACATTGAATTTAGGTCACCCAACATCACAACCTGAGTTTCTGGTAAGTGAAGCCAAATCCATCTCAAACTGAAAATATTTGACACTTTACTCACATAAAACCTGTCCCCTATATCACTATATCATCCCAGCAGGTTGTGAGTTGCAGAGCCTTGAAGGAGGCATCTGCAGTGTTTTCTCGTGACACTGATTTGGTTTCTATTACTACATATTTGGCATAGTAATGGAAATGAATATTCAATTTCAGCAGGCTGTTTGCTCCACAGATGGCTGGGTAGATGCATCGCTTCACTGCTCACTGCTGTGGCTGGTTAGGTACAAACAGCAGACAGACTGCCACACTTACACAGGTATACAAATACACACTGACAACAGTGAATATATGGGCTGAATTAATGGAATGACTAATTGTTAATTATGTATTTATTGATTAATTAATTTTTACAAAACAAATGATATATTCTTATTAATTAATGTCCATCCTTCTAACTAAGTACTTTTCTTATTCCTTAATTGGTCTCAAGCAGATGTGCAGACTCTTGTCATGATGATTAGAGCAAACAGTCCTCTGGAAATTGTGATTTCTTCCATTTTCTGCTGTTGACATGAATTCAAATTTTTTTTTTATTATACTTCGTCTCTGCGATAAGACAAACTGTAGACATTGCCAGTTTGTGGTACCTGATCAGGATGTCACAAACAGGTAAAAAAGGCGATAAAGAGTTCAGCAACATAGAGCTAAAATAGAGCTTTAGCTCACAGGCAGATTATTAAATGTTTTTAAGGTGCACACACACAAACACACTACTCTCTGTTATTCTTTCTTTCCTCAGTGCGGATGAGCGATTCGACGCCACCTTCCACACCAACGTACTGGTAAATGCATCAGGTTACTGCCAGTACATCCCCCCTGGCATCTTGAAGAGCACCTGCTACATCGACGTGCGTTGGTTCCCCTTCGACGTTCAGAAGTGCGACTTGAAGTTTGGCTCCTGGACGCACAACGGCTGGCTGCTGGACCTCCAGATGCTGGATGTGGACACATCCACCTACATACCCAACGGAGAATGGGACCTTGTGGGTAAGAGAGCCTTTGTTTATATTGTATCACTGCAGGTATTGCCACCAGGATATATGGCTGTACTTGAGAATCCAGTATGACCATCTCATGGGATTTCTCCATCTGAGTCCTGAGATGAGATCAAAACAGACTATGAAAACAATTCCTTTAGGGGGAATAAAAATATTGCACAACAGCTTCTGCTGTATTCAGTCTGTGGTGTAAAACTTGGGATACTACAGCACCAGTCTCCTTCAACTGATATTGTCTATGATTTTAAAATATTTGACACAGCTAAAACATTCAGGAAAAACTGTCCAAGACATTCAGAGTAAAAATGCTTACAAATACTGGACATAAATAGCCCCTTTGCCCCCCC
>NW_019525122.1:1061097-1096350 GCF_002814215.2 Seriola lalandi dorsalis
CCCCCCCCCCCCCCCCCCGTTACACTTGGATCAGGCCTTGCCAACTTCTTGTGTTGAAAATTAAGTCGAATGAATCACTGTTATATAAATGGTTTTCCCTGTGGGAAATCATTTGGATGGTTTTAGAAGGATAATCTGGAAAGTGGAAAGATTTTTGGAAGACCTCTCTAGCGGGGTGTTTCCAGCTGGGACAGAGAAAGAGCAGATCCCGGTGCCTGTGGCCCTGGGGTGATGGTTAGCTGGAAATGGGTGTCAGACAGCACCAGATGGCATGCAATAGGAAATGTTTGACACATTGGCAGGCGTGTAGCCAGGCCATATGCGAGGGCAGCACTCCATATCCCTAGAGTTGGAGTTCAAGGTGAAATAGTTCAACTACCAAATATCAGAAAATGATTCAGCTGTTTTTTTTCCTCCTGTTTTTTGGCTCACTGAACATTTTTACTGATGATACAAAGTTCAAATGAAGGCAAAGTTCAAAGCCTGGTCTGACTTAGATTCACTCCAGTGCAACAAGTTGTGGTGTTTGCCTCTCCCTCAGGTGTGCCCGCTAAGCGTAATGAGTTGTACTACGAGTGCTGCAAGGAGCCCTACCCTGATGTGACGTTTACGGTCACCATGCGTCGCAGGACTCTTTATTATGGACTCAATCTGCTTATTCCGTGTGTGCTGATCTCTGGCTTGGCCCTGCTGGTTTTCCTGCTGCCTGCGGACTCTGGGGAAAAGATTTCTCTGGGTGAGAGGAGGCTGCTGAACACACAAACACAGATATTCTTTGTAGAGCTAGACCAGTATATTGACTGATATATGCTTACTACAGATATATTGGCATTTATTTATCGGCTTATAAATAACAGGAAATTGCAGTACAGAAATACCAAAGTAGGTCTGAGATAATTTAGAGACAATAAACAGCATCACAATTACATCATTTGTACATCAGAGAGCTCTGACAAGTGAGTTTTACACTGTAAAATGTCGTTCTGTGTGTATCTTGGTCACAATAAAAAGAATCTGAGGGATAGGTATCAAGCCTCTTAATTTACATTTTGTATTTATGTTTAAAAAAACAATACTATTGGCCAATATTTAGTTATGAGACTTTTTAAATTCCATATTAGCCTCAAAAGTCCAGTGTCAGTTTGGCTATGTGATGAAATGAGTGCTGAAGTAACTTAAAAAATGTGTTATTTATATATCTAAGAAAGACAGAAAGAAGGGAAGGAAAGATATATATTTTTTTATTTATTTATTTTTTACAGTTTTTAAATACAGTGAATCTGGAAATAAACACCGGGAGCAATATACAAAAAGATGTTATCAGGGGCTTCAAGCTGAAATACAGTCACAACTGTACACCAATGTATAAACACGTTAAAGCACACTTGTAGATTTGTGCATGCATATTTCTCTACATACACTTATGAATCAGAAAGCAAGTCATGAATACATGCATGTCACATCGGCTTGGAATAATTGAATTTTAAAAATAAGAGGCTTGCCACTAAATCCATGTTGGAATAATATCAGTGCCAGTGACTTTTGATGAATAGCCATCTGTGGATGAGCAGCCACCAGTTACAAAGTCAGAGTGTTTGAGGAATTTCTGGAACCTACTTTGGACACGTCGGATGAGCCAGCAGCTGACAAATGGTCGTAGTCGTGGTAACATAACTGATTACATAGACAAGTAATTACAGGAATAATTTCACACACCAGTGACCCTGATCACATCATTATGTACGTATATGCTCATGTTCTCTGTCTCTCTCTCCCTGTGTGTGTCTCTCTCGATCACGGCCTCAAGGCATCACCGTGCTGCTTTCGCTAACTGTCTTCATGCTTCTGGTAGCAGAGATCATGCCTGCCACGTCCGACTCTGTTCCTCTCATCGGTGGGTTATATTTATACGTGTGTGTGAGTATATGTAACATTGGCGAGTCATGCAGATGCAGATGGAAAGAATGTCCAGACAGACATGCATTATTGAAGAGAAGCAACACCTCACCTGCTTGTGCATGTTTGCATCTTTACAAAAAACTTGACTAAACAGGGAAAAAGTCTCCTTACAAATCAGTCAAAATAAAGTGAATGTCATATCGATTTAGTCTATTAACACACAGACATTTCTGACCATCTGAGTATTTCTCGCACTTCCAGTAAACACCATAAATATAAAAACATGTATTAATTATTGATTGTTTTCAATGTACGCAATTGCATTATCTCTATAAATACTGTATACGGTCTCCTGAAAACATAATAAATAAAAACTCATCTTTGGGTCTGGTTTGACTTTGGACTGAGTAGCCTGAGGGCGTCCATACATCATTCCCCTGAATGGATTGAGTAAATTGGGTGGCCAGAGCTAAAGCTGTCAGCACCATTAATAGGCTGTGAAATGTCTGATTCTCCAATGGGGGCAGGCTGGAAAGGAAAGGAGCATAGAAGAGGTAATAATGGATGAAGCGGCCAAGATAGAGGGGAAGGGATGACAAACCTTTGGGCCTAATGTTCTCAGAGAGAAAGACTCCAGAGGCCTTGTGGAGGAAATGAAGAGGGAAATGTAAGGAGGGTTAAGGAGGGTTAACACTCTTTAAATCAGCTGTCATCAGGGCACAAAAAGAAATGTGACTTTTTGTCTCCAATGTGTGAGAGAATGCGCTTACATGCTTTATATCTGAAGCCCTGTTTTGTGTTATATCAATTCCAACCAGTCAAAGTGAAATATCAACTGTATTATTATATGAGTTGATGTGTATGAGTAGATGTAAGTAGTGTTTGGTCATGCTGAACACGGTTGCTATTTGCCCTCACTGAGAAGCTTGACTGTGATTTTTTTTATTTCCCATGACCTGAACACAAGGCCACCTGGGACGCTTTTAGTAGCCTTGTTAAAATGACTCATGTCCCTTTACAACACAGTGGATGAATGTGGATGTGAGTTATTGTAGCTGCTTGAACTCAACTGTAAATATATAAAGCAAATGATCAACACTGCTGCTAGACTCAAACCATATGTCTTTTATCATAAGCCTCTAATCACCAGATACTTTAAGTGTGTTCATTTCATTTAAGTTCATTTATTTTGACTTATCTTATCTGGTTCAACACCACGTGGCTCAGTTCATTTTACTTCAGTTATTTCAGCCATGAACAACAATGTGGTTTGTGACTGAAAGCCTCACAATTATTTTTTGAATTATTATACATCATATCTGCAGACAGCCTTCTTCTAGTGCTGTATCCATAAAGACAGCCAATGTCATTAGTGATTGACCATAAAGCAGTCAGGACACAGCTAATGTCCTTCCAACTCTCATTAAACACATCCTTTAACACCATTTTCAATATCCTGCCTCTTATTTCTCCCCTCATCTCTTTCCCCATATCTTTGTTTTATTTTCCTCTGCTCCACCTCTCCTCTAACCCTCTCCTCTTGGTTTTGTTGCTTACCTCTTCCCTCCCATCTTTATCTCCAAGACCTGACAAATAAGGTCATAATCCCTGACCTCACTAGGTGACATGAAGTTTGACTTTGCTGGCACTGCAGTGACTGTAGTCGTGTTTAGCTGTTAGCTTTTCTTTGTTAGCAGTCACTTGCAAACAAGAGAAAGGAGGGCAGGCCCTCAGATATACCTTGTGTGTGTGTGTGTGTGTGTGTGTGTGTATGTGTGTGTGTGTGTGTGTGTGTGTGTGTGTGTGTGTGTGTACATGCTGGTTGAGAGTAGAGTGTTCATTTAGTGCTCCCCTGCTGTTCCCTCATATGGGTGAAAACATCCCTCCAGAACCAACACTAATCTCCCACTCCTCTACTGTTTTTTGGTTTGTTTACCCCTATTCTCTGTTTTGTCACAATTTCTGCACAGATTTTTATTTCCCCAGTCTGAGTTCAAGTGTGCATCCTTCCCCCTTGGCAATGTAACTTATTGCACAGATTGATCAGACTTGCTTTCCTTTCATGTATGAGTGTGAAATCAACCTATTTTTTGGACTAAATTCAAGCTTAATGTTTTACCTGTTAGTACATGTTTATTAAATGTGACCATTGGGTAGTTCAAGTGGGCTGAAAAGGGAAAAACATTCAACAAGTAATAAAATCCTTGACCTTATTTATAACTGAAAATAAAACTAAAAGCGTGTTGATTTTTTTTTCTGTGTGTGTGTACTTGGCAGCCCAGTACTTTGCCAGCACCATGATGATTGTGGGAATGTCTGTAGTGGTGACTGTTATCGTCCTGCAGTTTCACCATCATGACCCTCAGGGAGGCAAGATGCCCAAGTGGGTGAGTGACTGAAATCGATTTAATCACATATTAATCACTATTGTCACAGATAACACTTAGCACAAATGTCTGTTTTTGTATTAATCTCTCTCCCCCTTCAGGTTCGAGTGGTTCTGTTGAACTGGTGTGCCTGGTTTCTCCGTATGAAACAACCTGGAGATGAGCGCAAGCGGACTGGTTACAAGTACCGTCCTGCCTCCCAGCACCACTCCAGCACCAGCTCCATAGAGATGGGCACAGTACCAAGCCTGTCTGTGCCCCTCTCACAGACATCCTGCCCCCCGTGCCCCACAGGCACCTCCAATGGTTCCATGAGCCTCTACTTTGGTAGTTATCACCCTATAGAGAGCCCACACTGCCCGCCATCTAGCGACTCCGGGGTAGCGCTAGGCGGTCGTGCCCACAGCTCCCCTAGTGATGATGCTGAGCCACCTGGAGGAGTAGGCAGTGGCGTCGGAGGGCTGGGGATGGGAGTTGGCATCCCCCCACCAGAGATCCAGCGCATCCTGGAGGAAGTGTCCTACATAGCCCAGCGGTTCCGGGACCAGGACAAGGCTGAGGCCATCTGCAGCGAGTGGAAGTTTGCAGCGGCGGTGGTGGACCGGCTGTGCCTGGTGGCCTTCTCTCTCTTCTCCATCATTTGCACCTTCACCATTCTCATGTCAGCACCCAACTTCATCGAGGCTGTTTCCAAGGACTTCACATAGCTGGTTGCAGTAGCAGGAGGGAGGGAAGGAAGAATGTGTAAAATAAAAAAGAGGTTAAGAGAGAAAGTGGAGGGGGAAAGGAAAGAGTGCAGTGCTGTATGTGGTCCCCAACCTACAGTGTGGACACCCCATTGGATAGGAGGTGAGCCACACAGTGTTTTATGAGGAAAAACGGTAATATCTCCAAAAACTTAGTGCAAAGATATAGAGCCTTGCAATTCTGCCTAGCAGCTGAATCGTGTAGTCAATTGAACCAATCAGGAAACAAAACATTTGCGATTGATCAGCAAGTAATTACAAAGATACATCACTATGTTTCATTAGCAAATTTCAAATTGAGAAAAGAAACATATATATAGTAATTATTCTAATATCTAGAAGAGCAAAAGAGGTTGGTCATGCAGACTAAACAATGAAGGTCACCTGGGGCAGTAGAGCATTGCACTGTATAGATTTTCTTTTTTACATTGATCAAGATATCAATAAGGAAAAGATAATATGGTTGTCTTTAAATATCATCATTGTATCTGCACCAGTCATTTAAAATAACAGCTTAATTTACTGCACAATGACACATGCAGCACCACAGTCCAACTCACTGCCTCCTCTCTAGTTCATTTCAGTCAGCTCAACTGTTGTTGTCCTGTATGTACAAATCCACACATGCACATGTATAAATATCACGTCAGTCTGAGCTCATACACCGACTGTTCACTTCATGAACTCTTGATAAGGAAGTCACACAGACTTTTCTCTGACGATGTACCATCCCTGTAATGATGTTAGGTTAGATACTAAAATGAGATGTTTCACTGTGAATTTTATTGTTTTTCGTTTTCACTTTGATCATCATAGCACTGGACACAACTTCATTGCTTTGACACTTGTGTACAGGCATTTTCTTTATCTGTCAGTATAAAAATGTTCATTTAGGATAACTTTTCGCTTTGTCTTGCCTGTTTAATGTCGCCAGTAGTCAACAGTTTGGGGCGGTGTAGTAATGAAACATCCAGTATATTGTATCAAGCAGCGCTGTGCTGACTGGCATGTACTGGTGTTGACCAGTAACACAACCAGAACAGGTGTCTTTTAACTGTAGAGTACATCTTTTAACCAGGTGATCTGACACTTCGCATACAAGTCATTCATTTATCCGAAGGAAACAGGTCAAGTAGTTGCAATAGTTTTGAAAAAGAAATTGTCTCGCTGCTGTAAAATAACTTATATTTATGTACCCCTAAAAGATGAACGTGAAGTTGGACTTGTTGCTCTTTACTGTATATAAATGGTCACTGAAGATGAAGAGCGATGTGACTTTTGAACCTCTGACACCACAGACAGTGGAAAGAGACTTGACTGCAAGAGGAAAACTTCTCAACTCCATCTGACACCATATCACTGGAGAATAAACTGTAGATTTATAAAAGGCCCTAGCGTCAGTAAGTTTTGCCTGTGTTTTGTAGAGGGAGCCGAGTGACTGATTCATACAACAAAGGCATTAATGTGTTAAATTCCTCCTCCACCTCCCAGCCACCTCTTTGTTGTAGCTACAGTTATTGGTCTCTTTTTCTCTTTCTCATTCCAAGTGTCAGTTTTTGGCTCTATGTTAATAAAAGTCTATTTATTCTCTGTATAACAGGCTCTGGGGAATGCTTGGTACAGTCTGGGAAGAGACCAGAGGTGTGTTGCTTGTCATCTGGAAGAGTCGCCATAGAAACTATATATCGTATAGTACAATAACAGCTAAGCCGGATTATAAGTTCACTGTGGTGAATAAATTGAAATTGAACTGTGGTAAGTTGTGGCATTCAGAGCATTATCCCAAACAAAATCTAAATCCCAATAAGCGTAACTTACTGGGATAACTTCAGTAGTTTCAAGCCTGTTAAACTCCATCCACAAGTTACAAGTTCAGTCAGAGTGCACGCTGCTTTACTGCAAGCTGCCAAATTGGAAGGAAACAAATCGGCCAGATGTCTTCAGTGCAAAATTTAAAGGCTCTGTTAATGAGGATAATACAATGGAAACTGGAATAAACAGTTTAAATGGTTGCGACTCAGTCTTATTAATAGCAAAAGAGTGGCATATGTAACGATGAGCACATCAATAAAAACAATGTCAGCATCCTCACTGATAATTAGGAAGATTAGTGATACTTTACGGCATCTGGTGTTTTTGTCTCCAGCTTTTATCACTTTGAAATATTCACAGTATTTTCATGGGCCGGGGTGTGCTAACCATGACAGAGAGGCAAAAAAGAAAGCAACGAATTCAGTCTCAACTGTGAGTCTAAACCATGAATCTCAAGCCTTTTGGACAGCTCAAACAATCAAAGAATATCATTAGGACAATGCAAGTACAATGTTTTCAGTTTTACATAAAAATGTCCAAATTCCCTTTATTTAAGCTTAGCAGATAGAGGTAGAAAATTGTGTTTGGTCTAAGGAAGGGAAATAAAACATTGAATTGGAGCGGAAATCAAATAGAAATCTGAGCTGAAATAGGCCAAAAAGAAAACAGGCAAACCAAAATATGTGGGGCATGTTTTCCTTCTGTGGTCTAGGAAATATGCTCTGATTTCTTTCTTGTGCAAACAACAAAGCATTCCTCTCTACTTCCAATTGTTTGATGTTTTGTGGATGAACTCCATTCAGTAAGATCGGGCCCTCATTTCAGGTGGAGTGGTTAGTGTATTTATTTTTTTAATAGATAAAGTTTTATTTTAGTAAGTCTACACACTCAAGGACTATCAAAAACCAATCAGCTTTGCCCTTGCACAATACAATTTTTTTTTCTGAATTCAGTCATGAAAAGATCTCAAAATTAGTGTAAAACCTCTACCAATACAAGTTGAAACTCCATTATTTTGGCATCAGCTTGAGTCTCAAATTCATAGTATTTTACAAAATAGAGCTTTATTCACTATCTGCTTGTTCAAGGTTTGTGTGACAAAAAGGCATGGAAATATATGGGTTACAGTTACATTTAGCAGCAAAGCAGTTTTACTTTAAAGTGTGGAATTAACATCCTAAATAAACATTTTGCTTTACAGGCTAAGACTGAATATACCTGCAAGAGCATCACTTCTTAAATTGGCTTCATTTGACTATTGTCACTCATTTCCTGATAATTCCTGGTAATAGGAATGTTTATTTGCTCATTTAAAAAAAAAAAAAAAGATCAAAGTTATATTTTGTCTTTTTTTGGAAAATGCATAAAGAAAAACACTCAGGGGTGTTTGATTTAGCTGAGCATTAGATACTTTACTGAGGTATAAGTACTCACCACTGGGGACCGTCAAATGTATGTGCACTGTTTATTACTGATAAATGGGATGTCTAAAATTGTGTATAAACTCTGCATGTGTAACACACAGGGACACTAAAGTGCTGACTTATGCCTCCTGCTGTCTCAGTATTCTAATCATTTATTAAAAGGGCATGGGAATAAAAATGAGTGAAACAGTCCATGACGAAGGCAGATGGAAGTAATGCAGCCCGTGGGCGGAGGAATACGCAGCACTTTGAATAAGCTTTTTAAAAAGAGATTCACTCGTAGATCTATGAAAGATCAAACTGTATAATCGCACTTTGGTTAACAGTTATAGCAGTTGTGATTTGGACTAATCATACTGTAAATAGATGAGCAGCTGCACTGGTTATGCAACAGTATCCTAATGCATTTGCCCCATTAAACTGCGATGTCACTTTGAATTCAGAAGTGGAACAAGGAGGCTGTGTTAACTATTCAGTCATTTTCATGGCCCACAAGTACTGGTCATGAGAGAGCAAAGAAGTCAACAAACGCCAACAGTAAATATGATGTTATGATTCCCTTACAGTCATTCAGATGAATAGTTTAAAAAAAAAGTAGTTTGAGAGTTTGGACTAAAGGGTTTGGGGCTGCAATCAGTCAGTGGGCCACATGTAAAGAATATTACATAACTGAGGATGAACTGAGAATCCCTGATACAAGCTTGTAGGTTAAGGGTAGAGAGAGTAGGTTCACAATAAAGGTTGAGCTCTTACAATCCATGTGTTGATGTGTCTCTGTGTGTATGCGTGTGTGTGTTGTGTGTGTGCTATGTTCAACTCTATTTTTTAAAGGAACAAGTTTAGAATTACAAGCAGATTAAACCATGAAGGTGAATGTAGGTTTATCCTCATAAATATAGTAGGGGAAGTTTGTTTTGTGTGTGTGTGAGTGTGTGTGTGTTTGTGTGTGTGTATACTTGATGCCCGAAGGATCTCAAAGTATGTTGGCTGAAAGACAAGCAGCCTCTCTATATTGTGTGTTAAAGGTTAATCCCTCTCTCTATTTCTGCAAGACAGGCCCTCCTCTGTTTTGTTCTGCTTACCTTAGCTACACCCTTAAGGTTTTGGAGACTGAGTGGTGTGTGTGTGTGTGTGTGTGTGTGTGTGTGTGTGTGTGTGTGTGTGTGTGTGTGTGTGTGTGTGTATAGAAGAAAAACACACTAAGGAAGTGTCTATTCACTGAAGATTATATACTACAGCCAACTAGATACATACATAGGACACGAAGAAAGCTGGAGTTAGAATCTGATTCAGGATCAGGGTCTTCATTAAACTACACATGGTGATATAAAATCACACAGTCAATGACATTTATTATTGTCATTATCAATGGAACTAAACAAGGTGAAAGAAAGTCAGTGCTGTCTTGGTACACATAAACAACAACTATGATTGGGAGCAGGAAGAGTCAAGGACGCCCAAACTGCCCAGCTCCAGCCAGAACCTGAAATGAAACAGAATCACACCCAAACACGCAGCAGGCACACTCATCTCCCACTGGCAAGAAGTTGAACTCGTGCTGTCTAACTGCTCTTACCTTACCTTACCTTACTCTGATGAGACTGAGTCATAGCGAGTAACTGCTCAAAGCTAAGTCTGACCAAATTATAAGGGCAATGATGTCATATGAGGAAGTGTGGTAGGAAAAATACATACAGCTAAACACAAAGTTTTGCTTTTGTTTGTTTTTTTTGTGACACGTTACAGGCCTCAGGGTTACAAAATGTTAACTGTTATTAATGCATGAAGTATTCTACTGTATGTCAGCACAGTGCAACACCAACTCAGTGCAATATACACAGACAAATAGAGCAAATAGTACTATTTGAGAAATATTAATGATCTTTCACATTTGCAGGTAATCTCGTTTTGGATAGACAAACAATAAACAAATCCAGTCGAAGTCTGTCAGACTCGTTTGTAAGAGCCAGCATTTTCTGGTTGATAAAAAAACTGCTATAGTAGAAAGTGAAAGTCAGGATAGTGTTTAGGGTGTAAGAACATGTACTGCATCGATTATGTACAGCTGTAGCGAACCTGCAAAAAACAGTTTTGTGTCAATAGGGAAAACTCTGATCTTCCAACTCAGTTTTATCCTTGTAAATACTCCAAAAGGATTTGGGGAATATGTAGCAATCACTCACCACATTGCGCACAGTTTAATTACAAATCTGTTCGCTCTTATGTCCCTCTGAGGTCATCTTGGGTCAGAGTACAATGGTGCTATGAAGAGAGTCAGTGAGCACATGACTAAAACACAAAATAAACTATGTATTCAAATACATAACGAGACAAAACAAACATCATGTTACGTTCCCCAACACAAACATAACAAGAAATGCACCATTACCATGAAGTCTTACGGTGGCAGCATCAGGCCAGCCCTGGAAGATTTGTGAAAGTAGATGCTAAAATGATGCAACAAAATACAGAGAAGTCCTGGAGGCAAATGGTCTTTATTTATGCTGCTGTAAAAAGATGCAAATGGTTTCTCTTTTTCCTGAAAGGGTTTCCTGTGGTCTCCAGAACGTTTTTGGCCCTTCCCCACACTCTCCCCTATATTTAACATGTCTTTTATAATGTCTATCATTATGAAAATTAGAAAACAGTCTTGGGGAGGATAAACCGTTGGAACAGATGTGTGTAACCCCAGTCTCATCAACACGGCCTGGTATACATAGCCAACCCCCCTGTGAGGAAAAACATCTCAGCTGCCAGACTCCGCTGCTAATCTTAAAGTACTTCCACTATTCATCCAGACCTTAACAGTCAAGCCGCTTCTGAGATGACACACATGTAAACAAGTGTTGTTGATGTTCTCATGTCAGGCTGTAGATACCGAACCTGAGTGGCAACATGGCAGGTGCGAGACTGGGAAGTTGGGTGTCTTGCAAACACACATACACACTTTTACAAAACTTCAGCACAAACACACACTGACATATAATCACAAACACACTTGTACGGCATCAACATAAACACATTCACGCACACTGTGCTCAGCGGGGACCTAAGAAAGACCAGATTGCATGTTCAGAGAGTGTCAAACGGTCAGGCTGCTGAGCTCAGTGTGCTGCTGATGTACACTTCACAGGGAATCAGAAAGTTATGAACCAAAAACACAGATGCTTTTCTTTTGTTTTTTTCTTTTGTTTTTTTTGTGTTCTCAGAATACAGATTAAAATCTAATCTGTAATGGTTAATAATGCAACTACAATAGATTATATACTGTGGATAAATTATTTGGAAACCCAAACAACAAACAAGTCAAGGGGGGCTATAGGGCAGAGTGAGGAAAGGGCTGAAAAGTAATGAATTCAATAAAAAAGTTATGGGTTGAAGCTCAATCTTATTACCATCCAATATGGCGTCGACCTCTGCCTGCTGAACTGCTGGGCCAGCATTATTAGTTAAAAGAAAAATGAAGCTTTCACTGTGTGTGTGTGTGTGTGTGTGTGTGTGTGTGTGTGTGTGTGTGTGTGTGTGTGTGTGTGTGTGTGGCTGGTGGATTGTGGGTGGGTTGTTGTATTGCTTCTTCAAAATGAACAGAAGCACGTCAGCTCCGCAGCAGATCTCTCTCTCCCTCTTCACATTGTCTCATTCCAGGCCCTATCAATCCACCACTCCCACAATCCCCTGGGGGTCGGAGTTGAGAAACAGCCCTGCTGGACGCTGCTGCCACACCAGATGATCGTCTCTCCCCTCCTTGCCCTGCATGTTGCCAGGCCACCTGTCTGGTCCTCAGGTCCAAACAGTCTCTCACCTTCAAACACCATCCCGCTGTACTTTCTTTTACTGAGCTCTCTTGTCCTCTCCACTTTGTTTTCTTTTTTGTCTTCTATTCTTCTGTCGTCGCTGTGCTGTCACGTTTCAGTAATTCATTAATGCATTATTTGATTAATTCTGTCGTGGCACTTTCATTACTGTAATAAGCTCTGATTCATTTCAGTGGGTGGTGAAAAAAGGGGACGGCCTGAATGCTAATGTGACGCATCGCCAAATGAGAGAGCGGCACCGGGGTTGGCTGGGCAGGGAGTCCTTGTCATCCATCAGTCTCCTCTCACTCTCCTCAATAGTTTTCCTGACAGGGCAGAACTCTCCCCACTCTTTGAGCCAAAACATGAGCTTTATATGTGAGATGTGTAAATCCCCCTGAAGAGATATGGCGGCATTTAAATGAGTCAAATGATATTCATATTCATGGCACACACAAACAAATGAGCACAGCATTCACAAATACTTACAATAGAGTCTCCCAAGTGGTGATCTTGCTATGTTTTCAAGGACACGCGTAAGAGAAAGCAGACTTCTGAAATAGTTATTACAACCTAGATGCAAGCATAATTTAAAACCTAATCATGGTGAAAACAGAGAAAAAAACAAAGCAGATGGAAGCTTTTGATGTTTAAGATGGGAATGATGCCAAAAAAGAAACACATCAGAGCGATTAGACAATCCTCCATCGAATATTAAAGCCATTAGTTCCAGTGTGCTCAGAGGACAGGCTGCAGGTCACACTGAACTGAACTTTTTTTTTTTTCTTTTTGTGAAATTAAATAAATATAATAAACAAACTACAACAACATAAGCAGGGAACGTGCACAACATACGGTGCCTCGAAGTGCACAGCCAGCCATAAATGCCAAAAACACACAAAATACCTAGGAAACAAACAAAGGATACGCAAACAAACACAATCAGCACAGGCATGAATCTCTCTTTCTGTCTCTCTTTCTGCAGCAAATATGAGATGATGCATGACCTGTAATCCGCAGGCATGAAGTAATCTGAGTGAATGTGCATTTGGATTATGAGTCTGGAACAGTCTAATCTGAAACACTTCGCAAACTGGTTGACTGAGAGGTCATGAAAGAGCTCCTGCCATGTGGAGATGCGGTGTATCAGTATGTTTTCACCGAGCTTTGAGGCCCAACAAGCAGGCGCAGCAGTTCTGTTGAACTTGGGTTCTAGTCCTCTGGGAGTTTCTAGCTCCTCTGTCGGCAGATATCAAGCGTGTTACTCGTTCTTACTCTCACAGGCTCATCGGCTGCTATTTAGAGTTCCTTTGGCTGCTGCCACGCCTTTATCTGAGAGTCAGTGTTGTGACTTTTATCTTCATGATGCATTATGTGACAGCTGCTGTGACAGGTCTACCAGCTCCCTGATCAGATTTAGGATGTGCAAATTGACTTTTCTGTTGTACCCATCTTGCATCATGCTTCCCCACCAATTGCTAAATTTATTCATCTCGTACATTTTGAAAGATTGCTTACAACAACCCAAAGATGTTACAAATTACAAAATTACAAGTTACAAAATGTCACATTGCAGAAATCTGTTAAACAAACCTTGTGTATTAGGATATTTGGATATTACATGGATTGATATTATTGCCCTTGGAGGTGATGAGTATTAGGAACATGATTCAGTTAATGATACCTAATCTAATAAAACGCCTTCAGAAGAAAATTCATGTCATTCAGCACATTTTTTTTTTTTAGTTAATTTGATCATTTTTCTTTGTAAAGGCTCCCTGGATGATACATCTTTTTACTCATCACATATTTCAGAGACTGACAACAAAACCTGACATTTAATACTGATATTTTTATTTATTGGACAGATGAAGCTGCAGCACACCATTTACCTGCTACGATAATACGTCCCTGACCTCTACTATGTTGCCTGTGCACATGCATATTCACCAAAATCTCATGCACTGTTTGTCTATGACCATATTTTATTTTTGCTCTGTGTGTCTCAGCTGTGTGACTGACTGCATGTTTTATCTTTGATGTAGAGTCTCTAAGGATTCCATTTCGCAGATAGGGGAGAAGTAGCTGCTGTGTAACATGTGAAATTCCATCAAGCCAAATTAATGCAAATGACCCCAGCTGCAAATGCTCACAAAGCATCCTTATTCCACACACAAACACACACACACACACACACACACACACACACACACACACACACACACATTGCCACACACACTTTGCTGGAGAAGGGAAATGACTGTGTAGATGCATTAACACAACAGTGTGTGCGTACGTAGACTTGCACACATGCATGTTCACATTTTTAACAGGAACTGACACAGTGTTAACGGGGGACGATAATGGTCTCGTCCATGTGTCTGACCATTCGCTAATGTCCCATATGTGTCTGCTTGGTTAGAATTCAGCCCTTCTGCCCGTCTGCATTCTCTTCAATGAGTCACAAAGTGGGAGTGCATCCCTTCTGTGTAAATAAAGCATTAGTTAAAGGAAAAAGCCATCCCAAAATAGACTTTCTGATATAATCAGTATAACAGTCGCTACATTTTATTATTCCCAGTAATTTTGTAATCAAGTGTAATGTGCTTTTTTTAATTTCTTTTCTTTGCCAGATTCTACTAAATCAATTATCTCATTTTCCAGACATATTCTCCAACACAAATGTTGATTTTAATGAATAGGTTTATGTCTGACCTATTACTGTAGGTACGTGCCTCACAATAAATTTGAACATCAGAGGGCTCTTATGATCATGGCAGCACCCTCTATTCAAAACACATTTCGTTACTATACTGTGTGGTAAAGGAGAGATCCATTTTTCTAATGGTATGTAAGTGTTGAACACTGGGTCATAATGGCGACGAAGGAAAGAAGCCCTGATTCCTTCCCTCTCAGGGATTTAAGTTTACTGTTCATTTTCCTATTAATTGTAGCTGCACTGGAAATACAAAACTGTGCTTAGAAATGCATAACACACACACATTTAGTTGTGTTGTAGGTCTTTTTTCTAAAACATATTTCTTATTCATATGACGATGTCTGTTCATCTTGCAAGTTTTCTCAAATACTGAAGAAATATTAGCATTTTGTATTAAAAACAACAGCAGTAGCAGCAGCAGCAGCTGTTTCCTAGAAAGTCATAATTTCTCTCTTGTTCTTGCTTCTTATCTTGATTTCTGATATCTTATCTCTACTTAACACTACATCAGTAGTCACAGTTTCCCATCTTCTGCCCTCACATCCAAATAATATGCACTGTTGAAGATCTGGAGTGAGGTTTTGTATCAGCTTTGGATTTGAAGTCACAGTCAAGGCGAACTGTGCACAGATCTTCAGCAAAGTTTGATGAGCTTGATCACCGCACAATAAAGAGGAGACGCTGAACACACAATTTAGGGCAGAACAATTGTGTTTTCCCAGTTAACATTTTTTGGGCCATTCCTCTCCTCTCCCCTGCAAATGTGAGGGAATGGAAGAGTTGTCTGTCAAAACTCAGAGTTGTGTTAAATTGAATTGGGCAAGTTTTGCCTGAACACCCAGAGGAGGCATAAAAGATGAGAAGCACTTCTTCCAAAAACTCCATTTATTATCTCTCCTCGAGCTGTGTGGGTCGACTCTGAATGTACCACGTCTGGAGACTGTGTGCAGATACAAAGATGGAGCAGATTTACATCACAGAATATATATAGTAAATAACAGGAATAAAGTCAAATTGCTATTGTCAGTTTAAGAGAAGGTATGTGAATATCATTGTGTTGCAAATGGTTATCACTTTGTAATAATAATAATAATAATAATAATAATAATCACGTTTCAAATGCTTCACACATAATTTTGAAGAAAAACACCTTTGGATACACTGCAAACCACCATTAATATAAAGCACCTCAGTCCAGAGTCCAGCCATTGTTATTAATGTATTATTATATAATTACTTTTTATTTATCTATTTTTTATTTATTTATTTATTTACTGAATTAGGCACTGAAATTTGTCTGAAAAATCCCCTTATAAATTGCTGCAAATTCCTGGATCCCAGTGAGGTCCACTGTTCAGATAAGGGATGTCTCAACCCTGTTGCCACTGCTCTTTAATTCACAGTACTATCAACCCACATGGAAGTTAAGCTTCATAACTGACGTGTATTTCACTGGGGTTCACCAATCCTCTTCTTTTTTTTTTCACTTGACCCACAACCTCACCACTCCTCTTGCTTGCTTTACAACTAAGTCTCTTTTCTCTGGCTATGTGTGTGTGTGTGTGTGTGTGTGTGTGTGTGTGTGTGTGTTTGTGTGAGTCATGACAGGTTTCATCTGCCTCAGGAGAGTAAAGACACAGTGCCAAGCCTCCCCAAACTCCTCTTCCAACTCACAACAGGCATAAAATCCTATTGATTTGTCCATCAATGTACCGACAGACTACGATAAGAGACGAGTGAAAGCTTCCACCTGAAAGCTGTTAATCTTTTCATGTGATCCATCTCTGCCAACAGTAGATATCAGAAATTGGCCTGTCGTCTTCTATCCTTCTCTTGGTCTGAACAGCTACAAGATGAGTGATGCAGGGCAGGTCCAGACCATAAATTAGCCTTGTCTGGAGCCTGTTGTCTCCTTTTAATACTAATAGGAGACATGGGGGTCACAAGGGCTGATGGTTAATGAGAAACTGTAACAGTACATAAGCAGTTTCTGAGACATAAGACACTTTATTGGTGTGAGAGGAACAGGACAGGAGAGGCCTGGGGAGAAAACTGAGTGTGAGTCTGAGTCTGAGTGAAATGACCTTCAGTGATGTCAGCAGATTGTCTTTCGCATAGTTTAGCCATGGGTCTCAAGCAAGTGTCAGAGGAGTCTAACACATGTGTTTATAACCATTCCACTTAAATAAATCCCCTGTCTGGATGACTTTCAGGTTTTGAATGACTTTCAGACTGTTGCTCAATGTGTTAACACTGATACATCATTTGAGTGTCTTTGGTCTGAAATCACAGCTCTGTTCACAGTCTGATATCAAATGACACTTTTTCCTCAAGTGTGAATATCTCCTAAATATTCAAGTGCGGATGGCAGTTTTCAAATGCACTCAAAGAGGTAGTCTCACCACAACCGAGCGCGTGGAACTCGGGGCATCACTTGCACAAGCACACCAAAGTGAACCTTCTGGTGATGCCTGGAGTCATGTGTGACTTGTGTCATTTTAGAAAGCACACGCCACAGGAACATAAATATTAAAAGTAGGTTGCACAGAAAAAAAACTTTGGGGGAAAATTAAGTTAGATCATGCATGATCCTATTCGTGTTTGTGGGATAAGAGGCCTCAGAGGAACTTCAGCTTCATTTTCCTTTCAATTTAAGCCATTCCAATATGTATATGGATGTGATGCCACCTGGTGGTGTTACACAGTCTCACCATTGACTTATCGTGATACAAATGATTTGATCAAAATTAATTATTCTCAAAAATTCTTCCTTTATTTGAGAGAGCTAAGTGGTGAAGCCAGAATAACAAGTGTTAAATCTCACTTACCGCCAAGAAAAGTATAGTTCACTTAGAAGGCAAAGAGGAGGCTCTAGTTAGCTCTAGAAAACTAGTTATGCCGCACATCATAACAAAGAGTTCTTTCTATTTATTTCCTAAACAAGGAAATAAAGAGCTGCCATGAGATTCTGAATCGCAGGTGATTATTTTTCATAGGTTTTAATATACAAACAAACCCTTGTTATGGGAGTTAAAGCACAACTGTGATATTTTGTAAATTCTCTCATGAAGTACAATCATTAAGTTTAATGTACAATTGCAAAATATAAACTTGTCCCCATCACATGCCAAGAATAAAACAATATCTGTCGTTAACAGCAACGTACACATCTCAGAAACTCAGACAGTCCCGCTGGCACTTCTTTTTTTATCATTTGACTCATCACAGTTTTTTAAGGCCAGAGTCATTCACATGTAGGTTTTCACATTAAGAGAACTACACATACAGTATGAGAATTTTGATTGGATTAAAACATTTACTAAATTATCAATGAGCTCATTTTGCTTTCTTTTCATGTCAGTCTCTATCTGTCATCCATGTCACCACTGAGTCAGTACAGTTGCTGGAGTGCCTGAGTTATGATGTCAGGACACACTCACTGCAGTGTTCATGTTCAAATTTAACTGCTTTCAGGTGTCACACCTGTTGATCTGATACTGCGCCTCATTTCAACATCAGGTTTTTCACATGCGAAAGGAAAGCAAAAATATGAAACGGAAATGAGACACTTCTAGCTACAGTGTGAAACATATTGTTACATGTTACATGTTACATTGTCACATGTGACCTTTGACCTCTTATAATCTTGTCTGTTACATTACCCCCCTTTCACTTGCTCTCTCCCCCTGCCTTGTCCTCGCTCTTGTCCCGTGGTATACGGCCCATATTGTAAAATTCTAGGTTTGGCCTCATGTCGGTGAGATGGGCGAGCCGGTTGGACATGGCAAAGAAGGCGGCAATGGCAGCGATGTCCCAGGCATCCTCACGGTCAAAACCCACTTCCTCCAAAGACTGGAAGTGCTGTTCTGTGATGGCGTCGCAGCGACACACGGCCAGCGCAAAGTCAAGCATGGCACGCTCCCGAGGTCCCAGGTCTGCATTCTCATAGTTAACAACGACCTGGGTGAAAGTAGGAAGAGGGCTGATTGTTTTATAGTAATTCAGAGAGAAACCAAAGTAAGACACAACATATGCAAACACAAAATTAGTAAGAAAGGAATATTATAAGGATGTGAATAGTTGAAACTCACACATTAAGTGCCATGTAAATGTATCTGCCTTAAGGAATATAAAAAACATGATACATGAAATATTTCTCCTTTCCTTCCCATTACAAACATACCCTGAAATGTATTTTATGCACCTTGCATACAGTGGCGGGATGTGTTATTTATGAGTTAGAATGTACATACTTGTGTTGATAAATTTAATTATAAAATAATTTTGAAAATAGCCTGAAATACTTTGTATCTAATGCCAGTATGCATTTGGTAAACAGCAACTTCTTTACCACTCAGATCATATTCTTGAATATTTTCCAAACATTACAACACATCTGATTTCAGGTGGGTCCCTGAACTCACCACAATAAATGTAACTGACTACTTTATAACAAATAAGCAGAGCAGAGGCAATCAGTGAAAGACGATACCTGATCGGAAAGAGTGGGTTTCTTAGAGTAAATTCGGTGAAGTGCACTGTGGGATACCACACAGTAAAGACACTTGTTGTGGATGCTGGTTGCCACGACAATCAGCTCACGATCTGCCTTGGTTAATCTGCCTGGAAGACATTAGATATTAAATTCATGTGAAATCAGGAAAAAAACAACACATTCAGAGACTAGAGACACATTCACACAATTTTAAGTTGCAACTCAGCACAGAGTTGAAAAGAGTTGTTAGTCAGGAAGTTGCATATGTGTTCTCAAACCCAAGTTTATAATATGACAATAAGGAAAGCTACTTCACTGCCTAGATCATTTTCTTTTTTATATCATTCAGTGTTCCAGATTTGAGTTGTTTCTGGTCAAAGTTTTAGTCGATAAAGTTATAAATATAAATCACTAAACCTGCTTCTTGGAACAGGCTCCTGTTATTCAGGGAGTGGCCACAAAAATCTTATAATTCCTCCTTAGATAGTCTATACAAAAAGTCACAGGTCAAATGTAGGCTAACGAAACACCTATTCAAATTTATTTCACACACAAAAACAAAAGACCAAATAAAGTTTAAAACTCAAAAACCCTTATAGAGTATATTCCAGTCACTACTTCCTCTCTTTGATGATGTTGCTGCCAACCTGGTGAGTTTGTAGTAAAATGTGCCAACTTTTAAAACCCCTTTAAATGACTTTATTAAAAACAAGAGCCTATCGACACATCAATTGAAGTGACTCTGTAGCGGCAATCTTCTCTCTTACCAGCAATATAAATCAGCACTACTGTTTTAGTCGGCATATTGACAATAAATATAATGATTGAATCTTCAGAAGCAGCAACTCCATATAAAATGTTTACTCAGAGCAAAAATCGGTTACAAGATTCACTCTTTGTGCTCGATTTGGCACATCGGTCAAAAACCTGTCTTGCTCCACAGACTAATTAACTCCAACTGAGAACTATTGGCTAAAGGACCATTTCAAAATTTTTACAATAAGTCACTAGATACAGCTTAGCAACTCTTAATGTAGCTCTTACAGACTCTTTGGGAAACATTATCTACTTTCTAATACTTCTAAATGAATATACAGTCTCCCTTGCCTTTTGTGAGTTGTAGAGAGCAGACACATCCAGGTGATCACTTAATAGCCAGACTGAAACAAGAACCAGTGCTCCACTAATACCCACCAATCCACATTGTTACCACAGGAATCCTATTGTTAAAGTTTATGCTGCTTAAAGTGATTCTATTTTGACACTTGATTTGCTGCACTGTTAAAAGCAGCTAATAAGTGCACGTCTTTTAAATACTGTGTAAATGAAACACTGATTTTTAAAAAGGTGAAACTGCTTTATTCAGGCTTTTTACTGGATTTAATCACTGTGTTAATCACTTCCTGACTGCAATGACAACTCCCACAATCCCCTGCTACTTTACAGCATCACCAAACTCTGTCTTTTGTTGTTTTGATTGAGAGACCCATAGCTGCAGACAATTACACATTGTGCATTTAAAGCGCCGGTCTGTATTGGATGGGTGGGGTTTCCTCAAACTAAATCCTGCACACCTGCTTCTTATGCTGACCTGAATGACTGTTGTTTTGTTTGCCTATCTGACATGTACCTGATATGTTTCTACTAAAACCTTATTCACCCAAACCTTTGACCACACTACCTGCTGCTGTTTGCTTAAGAGCTGAAACAGATTCAGCGTCACACCTACCACCTCATGTACCACCTGCACTCCAAAAGAGGTTTTTCCATGCCCCCGCTGCCATTAGAGTGCAACAGACCGGCTAAGCCAAACAGAGCACAGCCCTGAAAAAGGTGTCAACAACACTTCCTACAAAGGTCACATAAGGACGTTGACTCCATCTAGTTTTCCTCCTACTCAGAAGCATCGCCAAACTCAGGGCTGTTGTGGTACAAAATGAAATTGAGATGCTAATATATGCTTTTATCTCATCACAATTGGACTCTCATTTCCTGCCTTAATACGCCTTCCTTACACTGGTTACAAAATGCTGCTGCTAGACTCCTAACACAAACACGGTCACATATTACACCTATTTTAACCTCTCTGCATTGGCCTCTTGTTAATTTTAGAATTAATTTTAAAATTTTGGTGGTCACTTATAGAGCCCTTAATGGCTCATGCTCTATATTATTGACCCTCTGCACACCCACACCAGATTTGGGGAGATCATGCTTTCCAGTCCATAGCCCCTAAGCCTAATGTGTTTGGACTCTGTGGTACCATCTTGGCTTATTGCGAGTGTTGGAGGATGTTTTGTCTGACCCTATAGCACATGCCAGGAATTCTAGATGTCAGTATTGTTTCAGGGGTCATAGTGTTGACCTCAAGATGCTTAGAATTTCTAGTAACACCCCTGAAAAATTACTAGCACTATCAGAGAAACATGACAAACACACACCTGTCTCCTTGTTCATTAGTTCATTGTAGTATGCGAAGAAAGCTCTGAACTCTGCTGGTCTATGAGAGAGGACTTTGAAGACATTTGGCAAAAAGCCTCCCTGAAAGAAAATGTACAGTTTAGCAGGTAAATCATTGTCAAAAATATATATTATATGGTCTATCAAGGCTTTTTGTTTTTGTTTTACCTTAGACTCCACTTCCTCCATGAGCTCCACTATATCATAAGGTAAATCTTTCTTGTAAGGAACTGGATAGCGACTAATTTTCTCCGGTGGAGGGTTGCTGGAGAAATGTCTGGTCCCCGCCACCGCCGCTGCCGCCCTCCGCCGGGACACGCAGCGGGACCGGAGAGACGCCTGGATGGAGGACCGGAGAGTCAGACAGAAACATGACTGAGAACAGCACAAAGTAGAAAAGTGTGCGACAACTTACAAGCTGTGTGAACACAGGACGACGAAACAACTTGGCGACAAGGTTATTCGCCATGTCAGTCCGCTGAGAAAACAGGCTGTTTCTTTGGATTTAATTTCGTCTCGTCGGACTGGAAAGTGCAGAAGAGCAGCCAGAGGGAGTGTCAACACCAGCAGTCACCTCGGATGGTTTTTAGTCTTCTCAGAATGATTAAGGAAGTCAGTTACCGCTGCAAAATTAAAAAAAATATTCATCAGTCTTTCCAACTTTCAGTCACCTGTCAATTGATGTTTGCCTTTATGTGAAGGGTTATAAGATCCTATGAAGGCTGATTATATATTGTTATAACTGTTACTTTATTTACCATTAACCTCTCGTCTTGTTGTTAAAAATCTTTCTCTGTTTCGCTTCGTTGCTCACCGTCCAGCCAAACAATCCAATCACAGTACGGTACTGAGTCACGCCTGCTGTCTGTCCCTGCCTTTTTACAGACAGTCTATGGTTCTGGCCTCATGCACTATTCCTCCTCACCACCAGGGGTCAGGCTGTGTGGACCGGACTGTGTTGCCATGGGGTGTTTATGCCTGTAGCTTACAACCCACTTACCACGCAGATAAGACATTTCATGTAGGTTTGAGATCATTAGAATTGTGCTTATTGTTGTGGATGGTATGAGTTTAGCGCTGGATTTGTTCCGCAGACTGTACGCTTCATGACAGACAGAAACCGGGACGACAGAGGTGACGTCATCAACGCTCGACCCGGTGCCCCGGAAGCGACTTTGTTGCGAATGAGCGACTGGTTTTCACTCATCAAGTGACATACGGTTTGGATAGTTTATCAAAACAAGAATAGTAATCGAGGCCGAACTGAACATTGTAACCGACATGTTTTACCACGTAAGTGTGTGTTATTTTTCCTTTAAGAGCCGGTTATTAGCAATGACCGGATATTTTGTTTATAAATGTTTGCCTATCGTGATCGCTGCTTCGTTAGCAGCGCTAAACAAAACTTCTCCAGATAAGTTTTTGTTTTGCTGATATGCAGTAACTCTTGTTTTCCTGGTCTTTAATCGCCATCACCGCAGGACCACGTTCATAATCATTGAAACAGTAATATATCTGTATGCAGTCGCTAACAATGGAAACGTTGTCTTATAATGCACGCACTATTTGGTGTTCACAGATTTCCTTGGAGCATGAAATCTTGCTACACCCGAGGTACTTTGGTCCGAACCTCCTCAACACCGTGAAGCAGAAGCTTTTCACAGAAGTGGAGGGTACCTGCACTGGAAAGTGAGTGGCTTCGTGCAAGACTCAATTCAGTGCACAACATCAATTCAATTATATCATTTGACTGGACAGTGTTAATCTACCATTTTGTTGACATGTAAAGTATTAGGTTGGATCAGATGCTGCTAAAGTTCAATGAACCCCAACCCAAATCAAACGCATGTGTACACACTTTCAGAAATAAACAAATAGCCACTTCCCTCTATTCTGGAATTAATTGCCTACCTGCTATTTTAGAACTTGTTATAATGTTTGTCATAATGTGTTTAATGACTTTGAAAACTGAAGTTTAACTTTAGTAATATTGAATCTTTCGGACCAACGGCCATAACATTTTGCGTAAGACTCTTGACTGACTTAAATTAAAAAATAAAACATTCAAAAACCAAAGGCACTAGATCAGGGTTGTGGCCTCTTTTAAGTTATCATGACAATATCAAATGCATAACAAATACTTTAATTTTACATTCATGTTCCCGCATGCAAAGCTTGACGTATACATGTTAATAATTTATCTCTTTCAGGTATGGCTTCGTCATTGCAGTCACCACCATTGACAACATTGGGGCAGGTGTAATTCAGCCAGGCAGAGGGTTTGTCCTGTACCCAGTGAAATACAAGGCCATTGTGTTTCGGCCATTTAAAGGGGAAGTGGTGGACGCTGTGGTCACTCAGGTTAACAAGGTGAGGTACAGTATAGTGCAGGTTTATCAGCCACTCTAGAGAATTTCTAAGCTTTAATGTCATTTTTAATATGATGAGGGCATTTTAATTCCCACTGTGGACTGTCTCAAAAGCCATCCCTTCACCCCTCCATGCTGTTATCTGACACTGATGTTGCATTGCTTGATAACCTTTTGTAATGTGTAAAATGTGCACATTTACTTCTGAAAAATCTGTACAGTATTATATAGTATTATGGCTAAAACTCCTGTTTTCCCATCTTTTCTGACCAATCAGTTAGTAAAAAAATAAAACGATACGCATCGTGATATCAGTTATATTAATTATAATGATAACTTTGTATGCCATTATTTTGACCAGGATAATTACTCTGGTACATGCCTAAGATTAATGGACTTCTTCATTGTTGAAGCACACAAATTTAACTTTATCATAGTAAATGTAAATGCTGAGCTATTTGAGTTAAGAGTTAATGCCTCTGTAGTGGATGATGTTTTAAATATGAAGTGATGAACCACTTTTGTGCCTTTTATTTAAATGATATTTTTCCGTGTTTCTTGCAGGTTGGATTGTTCACCGAAATTGGTCCCATGTCTTGCTTCATCTCTCGCCATGTGAGTCAGTGTAACATCTGTAGTTGTTGACTGAATTGGTTGTCTTTGATACATGTTTAGATTTATATTTGTTATCGTATTTCTCACAAGAAACATTCTTTTTGCAGTCCATCCCCTCAGAAATGGAGTTTGACCCCAATTCTAATCCTCCTTGTTATAAGACAGTTGATGAGGTAAGAATATTCAGTGTTGTTTGTCATTACCAGCTGCTAGATAGAAAAATTTACCATATGACACAAAAGTGTGTAACAAAATAAATGCCATTTTCAGCTGAAAACAATCTCCTCTCTTAGGCTTCTGAAATTAAACTTTTAGAATTAAATGTTTACATGTAAAAAATTCAGGTAATGATAGTTACACTGGTGTTAAAGAAGGTATTTTTCAGGAAATGTAAGCGATCGTGACTGGAACATCAAGCATTCTGTATGCCAAGTATCTGCAGTGCTGCTCACTGTTGTTTTCCTCCTATCACTTTACTGTTGTTGAGTCTTGCATTTAAGAATGTTTTCTTCTCTTCTTTTCAAGGACATTGTAATCCAGCAAGACGATGAGATCCGGCTGAAAATTGTGGGAACACGAGTGGACAAGAATGACATTGTAAGTGTTTTTGTTCCTTTTAAAATAATAATATTTCATCTTGCCACAGGAAAAAATAACAAGAAAGGATATGTGACTATATCTCAGGTGTTACATAGTAGTTTATGGAAAAGACACACTGTATGCTAATTTACAGTAAGTTAAAAACTTTTCCTTTGTTTTCCAGTTTGCTATTGGATCTCTCATGGATGATTATCTGGGTGAGTATTATACCACAGCATATTGTCACACAGGTGGTAGATATGCTCATTCGATGGGCATGAATCGATAAAATGCCTTGTATTATGTAAAATTACTCTGCACAATAAGGACAACATGATTCATAGTGTCACAATACAGGCTTTTTATTGTTTCAGTTTGGTTACTGTGGTTGCAATAGCACATATGTAGGCACCCTGTAGGTTGAATATATTAATTTTTTTTTTTTTAACTGATCATTGCCCTCAACTTTTATTTACAGGTCTTGTGAGCTGATTCAACCCAGAGGTTTCACATTACATGGGACATTTTATGTAGTAGCCTATTTCTTTCTTGGTTAAAATTGATATTTTTCTACACAGATTGATTTTGTTGGTGACAGGTGGTGAAGCCCCATAGATACATTGTTTTGTCGTTATGCTGTACAGTCTTTATTTGTTTGTATTGGAAGTAGTGCAAAAGAAAATTTTCTTGTAATCAGAAATAATTCATATGCTTAATTTTCAGTTTTTTCGTTGAATTCGTAATTTTGATCTCAACTATATATTGATTGTTTTTGTATGAGGACTGTAATAAAATATTTTATTTGTTCTTATATTCTTGTATCTTCCTATTTTAAGTATCACGGTGTGTTAATTTGATTTTACTTTGACTTAAAATAGATTCAATGTGCTGTAACTGTACGCCATCTTTAGTTAATATTAATACATTTTAAAATCAGATCAGATGTGTTGAAATCGGCTGAAATGTGGCAAAGCATCACCCCGCCGGTACAAAACATTCGGCGAAATGTGAACGCGGAAATTTTACGGGCGCGCACGTCTTGTGGCCGTAAATACGTCAGAGGAGCGCGCCCTCGTTCTTTCTTTCTCTCGTCCTGAAGATGGCGGCAGGGGTGAGTAAGATGGAGAGATGGCTAGTGATGTTGCTCTGTTTAAACTTTCCTGGCGTAATCCGATGAAAATCAGTCCCATCTGCACCTTTACTGAGTACCTTTGCATGTGAACAACGCTTTGTGTCTGTTAGGTAGATGTTAGAGGGTTTATTTTCAAAGAATTTCATTCAGTGTTCATATTAACTGAGGTTAGCTTTTGCTATCCTGACGTTGCATTGAAAGTGAATGACGCCCCTTTGCTGGCCCAGTCTTGTGCCACGTTACCTTAGCTATTTTCATCCTGTTAAAAGTTACACCTTGGACCTTTTGTCCAGATTTTTAGCGCCTGTAATTACGGCTATTGTTAAATGTTACGCGAACTAAGACTCCTGTTATACTGCCGGTAAAGATAGCTAGTTAGCATTTAAAGCGAGCTAGTAGCCACGTGAATATTTCAGTTTTTGCTCGTAGTTTGTTACCAAACGTACATTTGTCATTGGTAACCTGCTTTTATTAGTTAAATCTGTGGACGTATCCCAGCTTCACCCTGTTACCCTTCCTAGCTAGGGGGTTTTAAATGGTCAACCAGCTGGATTTGGATGGCATCATTCATCTTTTACCTCGTAACTGAAAGAGGATGTGCTTTGTTGAAACATTGAGAGATCACTATGAGAACATCCTTAGGTCAACACAGTATGCAGTTACCTTGTTAGCAAATTGTGATTTTATGTATGTTCAAATTAATTTTAATGCTTTTAATTGTATAATACTTTTTTGTGTTCTCTTCCTTTCAGACTCTGTTCACATACCCAGAGAACTGGCGGGCCTTCAAGGCCCAGATTGCAGCCCAGTACAGTGGTGCTCGCCTCAAAGTTGCCAGCAACCCCCCTGCCTTCACCTTCGGGCAGACAAACCGTACTCCTGCCTTCCTCAATAACTTCCCTCTGGGCAAGGTTAGTGCAACTACTTAAATGGGATTGCACCAGTTTTGCAAATGTATCTGCAGTCGACTTGAAGAACCTCCTTTTCTACTGTAGGGCTTGTGGCGATGTTGGCAACGAATGTGGTCAAAACAGTTGCTGCAATTATTTTAAAATTTATTGTTAAATGTAATTATTTAAGAACACCATTGTAACCAAAGAATCTGCTCATGCACATTACTGATTCATTCTCTGGATAAAAATATAACTAAATCCCACTGTTTGCAGGTACCTGCCTACCAGGGAGATGACGGCTTCTGTCTGTTTGAGAGTAATGCCATTGCTCACTACTGTAAGTTGCATTCACTAATAACTAAATGGTTAGTGCCTTATGCACTCTGGCTGTTCATCAAAAAGGTCTACATTTATAGTCTTAAAGGAAGTAGAGTTTATACCACTTGGCCAAACAGACGGCTTCTTCGTTAGGGCTTAAATGTTTATCACAGATGTAGAGTTTGTGGTGACATACATAATTTGTGTCAGCAAAACATTAATTCAGTCTCTTTTTTTTTTTTTAATTTTTTTATTTATTTATTTTTTTTTTATTTTATTTTTTTTTAGAGGAGCTCTCTCATGACAGACATTTAGACTGTTAATTTTGGAGTTCAGCCAAACCTGTGAAACGGCATGATCAGCATTGGGTCCCTACCTAAATGGATCAAAACTGTTAAACTTTTTGGACAAATCAAATGTTTCACATTCTTCACACCTTTCTGCCAGAATTTTTACTCGACTGCATTTGTAACTGCAATTCAATGCAAGTGTTTCAAGACAGTACATTAATGTTGAAATAGAGTTTATCCCATGAAAACCCACTTACTGTATGTGTTCAGCACACAAAATGTGGACTGGCTCTGTAACTTTGACTTTTTTCTTCAAAAAACATTTTTCTATCTTTTAACAACAGTGAGCAATGATGCCCTGCGTGGCGCCACTCCCCAGGCTGCAGCCGAGGTGCTGCAGTGGGTGAGCTTTGCTGACTCAGAGATCATCCCTCCAGCCAGCGCTTGGGTCTTCCCCACTCTGGGAATCATGCAGTTCAACAAGCAGGTGTGCAGCTCAGCATTTTCTGGCCAAGCAAAAGACTTAAATTACTATTTTGTCGCTGTGTTGGAACGTTGGTGCCAGTTGGCCATAGTACAACACCCTCTTGTGACTTAGCGCTTGACTACAGACTTTAAATATTGTGCATCCCCTCATAGTCATTATTTATTTATTTATTTTTTATTTTTATTTTTTTTCCCTCTGTCGAACTGTCCAGGCCACGGAGCAGGCCAAGGAGGATGTGAAGAAAGCCCTCACAGTACTGAACCAACACCTGAATACCCGTACCTTTCTTGTGGGAGAGAGGATCAGCCTTGCTGACATCACTGTGGTCTGCTCCATGCTCTGGCTCTACAAACAGGTTTGACATACACACAGCAAATAAGTTACATGAACAGCCACATACTCAATAGTCATTAATTTTGACATTTCTTGGACCAACTTTTGATCTATGAAAAGTTATTTTTGCTAAGATGCTCTCCAAAAGACTAACACATCTTTGTACCCTTCAGGTCCTTGAACCTTCTTTCCGTCAGCCATACCCCAACGTGACCCGCTGGTTTGTCACCTGTGTCAACCAGCCCCAGTTCAAGGCTGTCCTTGGAGAGGTCAAGCTGTGTGACAAGATGGCCCAGTTTGATGGTATGTTGATGGCAATGAGATCAGAAGTGGTCATTCAGCACATTGATGTCATTTGAAGGGTGAAATTAGTACTCCCCCTTTGTTGCTGAATTCTTTATTGTTCAGCTGAATGATCTATAATAGATGTGTAATAAAATAGCTGCAGCCTTATTTATTTTAACACTTCTGCTAACTTTGTCAAATTGCTTGTAATATTTTACAATTTATTTCCAAAGTATTTGCCAGAGTGGTCTCAGAGGGTGCAAAACTAAAGCCGGATAAATGGAACATTTAACAGAAAACATGTTGTCCATTGTTTTGTTCTCTTTGACCAGCCAAGAAGTTTGCTGAGATGCAGCCCAAAAAAGAGACCCCTGCTAAGAAAGAGAAGGGAGGAAAAGAGGCAGCCAAGCCCCAGGAGAAAAAAGAAAAGAAAAAGGAAGAGAAGAAGCCTGCACCAGAGGAGGAGATGGACGACTGTGATGCCGTTTTGGCTGCAGAGCCCAAAACCAAGGACCCCTTTGCACACCTGCCTAAGAGGTAAATGTCTAGAGGCATTTCTTATCTGTAGTATCCGTTTTGGTATGCAGTTTCATTAATGTCATTTAGAAATTGTCATGTGTAGTTAACAATTTAGATGTTTGAACAGGAGTGGTCAACAACATGGAATGGAGGGTCAATAGTATGCAGGAATTATTCCAACTGATCACCTCAGCATGATCACCTCTTAGTACCTCTTTCTATTTTACAGTTCTAATTAGTGGGTGGAGGCAGTTGACTCCATGGCACATTTGGGGCATTTGATGGCGCATTGAATCATTCATGGTCAGGATGTTTAGTCTACAGAAAATTTGTTGGTCAGTAACAGACCTCTGCAGCAATTGGAGAAACTTCCCTTGTTGGGGAAAGCAGATGGTCCCCTGTCATTGGGCAAGGCAGTGTCCAGTCATGGCACCCAGTCTTAATCTGACAGGGGAAGAGAAACTTGAGACCACATTCATCCCAGTCATCTCTGTTTCAGTGAGCAAAAGGCTGGTTCATGCTGTGGCCACAAATTCAACTTGGAGCTTTATTGTTGATATTGGTATTGAAAGATGAAGTATAGTGTAGATATTTCTTTGTCACCAGCCAAAAAAAAAAAATATATATATATGTGTGTGTGTGTATATATGTGTGTGTGTGTGTGTGTGTGTGTGTGTATGTATATATATATATATATATATATATATACACACACACACATACGAAGAATTGTGGTGGGACATGAAAAGTTAATTGAGCATTTAGATCACATTTTTTTTAGTTAAGTCCACCTGCAACATCTTATTTTTCTCCTATCTACATGTTCAGACAGCAGACATGCATGACCCAAATCTGTCTCCGCTTTTTTTTTTTTTTTAAGCACATTCGTCATGGACGAGTTCAAGAGGAAGTACTCCAACGAGGACACCCTGACAGTAGCCCTTCCCCACTTCTGGGAGCACTTTGACCGTGAGGGGTACTCCATCTGGTATGGCCAGTACAAATACCCCGAGGAGCTTACACTTACCTTCAAGAGCTGCAACCTTATCACAGGTGAGACTCAGCAGCAGCCCCTTTACCGAGCTTATTGATCTAAAGGGGATGACTTTAGGGGTTCTATAGTGTATTGATGTCATTTTTGTGAAGGCACAGTTCATACTTTTCAGTCCTACGTATTTATCTGGAACAACAGTCGCTCAGTTGTTGGAATGAAACTTCAGAAACGGATTTAATTTTGGCCTTGGCCCTACTTGTTATGGGGGTTTCCTGGGTCATGCATTGGCATGAATTTCCTCCATTTAAGGTTTGTTCCCATGGTCCAAAAACAAGTTTTTATCAGAGAAGATTCAGCTCATATTTTAATGTGACCTCAAGAGTTAGTAGGCCTTTTAGGAAACTTTCATGTGGCTTTGAAAAGTAGGCAGGTACTGATTAAATATGAATGTATTGGATAGATCTTTATTTAGAAATAATGGCTTACATCATATTCATACATTTTAAAGATTGCATGTGCTATGCTTAAACATTTTAAAGCCTCAGCTGCTTCTGAGGTTGCAACATAAGTTTTCAGTTCTCAAGATATCCATGGTTGCTCTAAAGTTCTTACAATTAAGATGTGATTTCCAGATCGTTTTTTTGAAATGAGACATCTTTTGTTAAAGAAAACTCAATGCTGTGTACAATATGTGCTGTTAAAATGCACAGTATTTGTTGGGTAGAAATAGGCCTGCACTATAATTGGGAGTCATCCCTGTGTGGGGTAAGCAGTGTGTGTCCCCTGTCATTGGGCAAGGCAGTGTCCATTCATGGCACCAAGTCTTAATCTGATGGGGGAAGAGAAACTAGAGACCACATTCATCCCAGTCATCTCCGTTTCAGTGAGCAATAGGCTGGTTCATGCTGTGGTCACAGTAAAACAAGACTCGTATTGAAATACTGAAGTGTTACTCTAAGACAGAAGTGAGCAGCAGGTATTTTAGTTTGAGCCTTCTTTTTTCTTCTTGGCTATTTATGAAGGTGGGCATGTAGTTGCTGTGGATCATCTATAAATATTTTCTTCGAGTTAGGCATTGAGTGAAGTGTTTTACAACAAACATGGATGAAACGTATGGCATTGTTCAGTGTTGCTACCAAACTGTGTGTTGTGGATGTTTGATTGTTCATTGATAAAATACCCACCATGTGTCAAATGCCTTCCTTGTTCTTCAGGTATGTTCCAGCGCTTGGACAAACTCAGAAAGAATGCCTTTGCAAGCGTCATCTTGTTTGGCACCAACAACGACAGCAGCATCTCTGGCATCTGGATCTTCAGAGGCCAGGATCTGGCCTTCACTGTAAGTATTTAAGTATGAACACATTTTCCATGGTGTTCTCACTTCGTATGAACCCCACCCTGGAGCATTTACTGCCTTTTTTGACAAACTAATTTATTTCCTGAGAGATTAAATGATTGGATTCTCATTATTTCCAGGTTAGTGGATTGTCCCCTGTCATTGGGCAAGGCAGTGTCCAATCATGGCACCAAGTCTTAATCTGACAGGGGAAGAGAAACTTGAGACCACATTCATCCCAGTCATCTCTGTTTCAGTGAGCAATAGGCTGGTTCATGCTGTGGCCACATTAAACAATGTCAAAAACTTGCAGTAGAAATTCTAGATGTAGGTTGAGTTTTCTGCACTGCTGTAGTTTGGACTTTATTTACTGGCTAAATTTTTTGCAGCTCAAATTGGAATTGAGTTGTTTGAGAAAATTAGTCTTGAAATTTAACATTCAGACTTTTGAGACACACTGTAGTTTACATGATCTGCATTTGACTGCACACATTTTATGGTCCAAGTATTCCCTGCTGGATAAACTGCATTGAGTAATCTATCATCTGATAATCAGTGGTGGTTGTACATTATCAGCTCATCAAAGTTGAGGGTAATTCCCTTCCATTCAAATAAGGAATTGTTTAATTTCTCCCCCAGCTGTCTGAAGACTGGCAGATCGACTATGAATCATACGATTGGCGCAAGCTGAATCCAGACAGCGAGGAGTGCAAGACCATGGTAAAGGAGTACTTTGCCTGGGAGGGAGACTTCAAGCACGTGGGTAAAGCCTTCAACCAGGGCAAGGTCTTCAAGTGAGAGGGCTCTGGGGACAGTATGAACAAAAGCACTCTGCGCCTATGCTCTCCAAAATGTAAAACCTACAGACTTTCAGCCACCACGTGCTTACTTAACTGCAAAAATGACTTGGAATGACGGTGTTAAAAGACGAGTGAATTGTCTGTGGCCCCAAACTGGTTTTTTGTTGTTTTGACCTGCAAAATAAAGCATTTTCCACCATGCCAACTATGGGATTTGATGTCTGTTGTATGGCTTCAGTCTAAATGTGTTTTTAAAGTGTTGAGTGTCTGGTGTCTTTTGGTTTTTAGAGTGTTAACCCATCAATAAATGCATTTGCATTTCCCTAAATCCTTGGTTATAACCATGCTGCTGCTATATGAGTGTATTGAATACACTGACGTCACTGTTATATGGTACAACAGTGCACACTTCTGACCACACCCAACAGTAGTGCTGGGTGTGGCTGGAGGTATCAGATTTGAAACTTTCAGCCAGAAGGGGTCAGTGAAATAATGCTTTTTAACTTGGTATCAAGTTACTCTAATAGTCACTACAGGCATTTTCTGTACCATTTATACTGTTGACTTGGAATTGGTTAATGCATCTATGAAATATTTTTGATCTAAGAATTAAATTGGTCCCTGTCAGCTGTTATTCCTAAACTGTAGGTTTTAGGTCCAGCTGGTTATGCAGTGTTATCTAACACCTGCAGAGGGCAGGCAAAGACTTGTCACTGGGAAACTGAACGGCTTGTTGAATGACGAGCATCCAACAGCAGGAGAGAGAAAGAAAATGACTGGGCTAAGCTTCGTGGTTTGCTCAAACTAAAATAAAATTGTAGTCTGCTTTTAAAGTTTGAGCTCTTGTAATATTTCTTGTGCTTCCCCAAGGAGTGGAAGTCTGGAACAAATCAAGTAGCATCCAGCTGGATGCCCCTTGAAATGTCATCTACAAGGCCCTGGGCCATAAACACAAAACTTTTTCAGTTTAACTTTCTCTTGAGTAAAATTTAACTTGCGTGTTAGTTTTATGACACATGAAATGAGAAAAGCCTGCACACTGACTCAAAACTAAAATTCTTTAAAAACAATGTTGCTATGCTGGTCATATAATTTTTAAATTTATCCTCATTTAACTTTATAAAGACAAATTCATACAATGTATTTTAAATGCACAGTATCTGAGAATGAATTAATTTACTTGACGTGACAGACGGATATAAAAATCTTTTGTATGATTTGACCACACCCCACTCAAATGGAGAAATGCCATGTTTCGGAGCCTACTTCTGCAAGTTGGTATCATTAAAGAAGAAAAAACTTTCCATTAAAGGGGATAGACCGTGTTAATGCAGTTTTTTTGTCTTATGTCAGCCTGCAGCTTAAAACATTTCCTTTCTTTTATATTGATTGAGGAAAATGTTTATGACGCTTCATGTGAATTGTGTCTGTACAAGGTAGAGTTAATGTTGGACTGTGAAGACAAAGCACTTGATTTAATCGGACACACCCAACTCTATGAAAGTTGTTGTTGACCGTTCCCACACCTGCAAACAAACTTATCCTTTCAATTCTGCCATAACTGATTTCTTTGTTTAGTGCTTCATTGTTTGTTGTACATACAGTAGCTATGGGCAAAATAGGACACCTGGCCCAGCCCATATAATGTCTATTGATATTCTAATTATGAAGTCACTTCATTTTGAATTCAGTTTGGAAATGTTCAGTAATGTATTTAGCATAATCAACCTTTGTTTCAACACACAATATGTTCACTTCATAAGATTAAAAAAATCTTAGGTGGATCTCTTTTTGTCTGTGACACACAGGCTCACACTCACACACATGAGAGATGCACAAGAGGGGAATCTCATCCCAGAGTGAGTCAGATGTGTCATATTTTCCAGCTTACTAAGCGTGATTCAAGATCATTTTGGCGCAACCATCTTCCACCATAGTGTTGAATCAGGGAGGCCATTTTAGTTTGTTCTGTGGTCTCATGGAAATCAGAAAATGGAAATCTTCCCATAACAGCAAAGTGCACAAGTCCTTGAACACATGACTCACCCATCCTGTGGATCGTAGTGGAAGAGGGCTGTAACTTGAACAAATAGCTTTGACTTCACCCGCAGTATCGCGGCAGTTACAACACTGCAGATGGGTAATCCTTGGATTGCTGAAGGAGTGGCGTTACAAAAGCCATTTCATCTTGCAATCAAATATGATATTAATGTGAGCAGAACACACACAGCTGTAAGGCTCTTGGGGCAAGTTCCCTACGCAAAAGAAGTGAGTATTAAGTCCATAAAATGTTCTGGTCCTTATTTGTGTTTAGTAACTGCAGAATAAAAAAAAAGCTAAACTAAATTAAAACACATGAACAATATGCCGGTCTTATGCCAACAGCAACATTTTCTCTCCCAGCCCTGCCAACCTTCCTCCCCCTGGTCTTTATTTCGCTGTTGGCTGCACACACACACATACACACACACACACACATACACACACATACACTACTTTTTCCTTCCCCTCTCTCGATCCTTGGTCCCTGGACATCTTTTTTTCTGTGTCCGTTTCAGGGAGGGGGT